>NW_007733220.1:96242-109496 GCF_000696425.1 Galeopterus variegatus
ACATTTTCCCTATCTGCTCATCTGATGATGGGCATTTGGGCTGGTTCCAACTCTTGGCTATTGTAAAGAGTGCTGCAATGAACATTGGGGAACAGGTATAACTTTGACTTGATGATTTCCATTCCTTGGGTATATTCCCAGCAGTGGGATAGCTGGGTCATATGGTAGATCTATCTGCAATTGTTTGAGGAACCTCCATACCATTTTCCATAGAGGCTGCACCATTTTGTAGTCCCACCAACAATGTATGAGAGTTCCTTTTCCTCTGCAACCTCGCCAGCATTTATTGTTCACAGTCTTTTGGATATTAGCCATCCTAACTGGGGTGAGATGGTATCCCTGTGTGGTTTTGATTTGCATTTCCCCAATGCTGAGTGATGTTGAGCATTTTTTCATATGTCTGTTAGCCATTCATATATCTTCCTTTGAGAAATGCCTGTTTAGCTCTTTTGCCCATTTTTTAATTGGGTTACTTGGTTTTTTGTTATAAAGATGTTTCAGTTCCCTGTATATTCTGAATATTAATCCTTTGCCAGAAGTATATTTTGCAAATATATTTTCCCACTCTGTTGGTTGTCTTTCAACTCTGTTAATTGTTCCTTTTGCTGTGCAGAAGCTTTTTAGTTTGATATAGTCCCATTTGTTTATTTTTCCTTTGGTTGCCCGTGCTTTGGGGGTCATATTCATGAAGTCTGTGTCCAGTGCTACTTCCTAAAGTGTTTCTCCTATGTTTTCTTTAAGAAGTTTTATTGTTTCAGGGTGTATATTTAATTCTTTAGTCCATTTTGAGTCGATTTGAGTATATGGTGAAAGGAATGAGACTAGTTTCATTCTCCTGGATATGGATATCCAGTTATCCCAGCACAATTTGCTGAAGAGGCAGTCTCTTCCCCAGTGTATAGGCTTGGTGCCTTTGTCAAAGATCAGATGGCTGTAGGTGTGTGGGTTGATTACTGGATTCTCTATTCTATTCTATTGATCAGTGCATCTGTTTTTATGCCAGTACCATGCTGTTTTGGTTATTATAGCTTTATAGTATAGTTTAAAGTCAGGTAGTATTATGCCTCCAGCTTTAATTTTTATTTTTATTTTTTTGCTCAGCATCATTTTGGCTATGCGTGGCCTTTTATTATTCCATATAAATGTCTGGATAGTTCTTTCCATTTCTGAGAAAAATGTCATTGGAATTTTGATGGGGATTGCATTGAATTTGTATATCACTTTGGGTAGTGTGGACATTTTCACAATGTTTTTTCTTCCAATCCAAGAGCATGGGATATCTTTCCATCTTCTTGTATCCTCTCTAATTTCTCTCAGTAGTGGTTTGTAGTTCTCATTATAGAGATTTTTCACATCCTTGGTTAACTCAATTCCTAAGTATTTTATTTTTTTGGTGGCTATTGTAAATGGGCAGGCTTTCTTGATTTCTCTTTCTGCATGTTCACTATTGGAGAATAGAAATGCTACTGATTTTTGTGTGTTGATTTTGTATCCTGCTACTGTGCTGAACTCATTTATCGCCTCCAAGAGTTTTTTTGTAGATACTTTAGGCTGTTCAATATATAGGATCATGTCATCTGCAAACGGGGACAGTTCGACTTCATCTTTTCCAATCTGGATGCTCTTTATTTCCTTCTCTTCTCTGATTGCTCTGGCTAGTACTTCCAACACTATGTTGAACAGGAGTGGTGAGAGTGGGCATCCTTGTCTAGTTCCTGTTCTTAAAGGAAAAGCTTTCAGCTTTATCCCATTCAGGATGATATTGGCAGTGGGTTTATCATATATGGCTTTAATTATGTTGAGAAAATTTCCATCTATACCTAACTTATAGAGGGTCTTTGTCACGAATGAGTGTTGAATTTTATCAAATGCTTTTTCAGCATCTATAGAGATGACCATATGGTCCTTGTGTTTGATTTTAATAACATGGTGTATCACGTTCATTGATTTGCGTATGTTTATTCAACCTTGCATCCCTGGGATGATTGCCACTTGATCATGGTGAATAATTTTACGTATATGTTGCTGTATTCTGTTAGCTAGTATTTTATTGAGGATTTTTGCTCTATATTCATCAAGGATATCGGCCTGTAGTTTTCTTTTTTAGTTATATCTTTACCTGGTTTTGGTATCAGGATGATGTTTGCTTCATAGAGTGAGCTTGGGAGATTTGCTTCTGTTTCAATCTTCTGGAATAGTTTGTAAAGAATTGGTGTCAATTCCTCTTTGAATGTTTGGTAAAATTCTGCTGTGAATCCATCTGGTCCAAATTTGGAAATCTGGAAGAAATGGATAAATTATTGGACACACATAAGCTACCAAAACTGAGCCAAGAAGATATAGAAAATCTGAACAGACCAATAACAATAAAGGAGATTGAAGCTGTTATCAGAAGGCTCCCAACAAAGAAAAGCTCTCTAGGAGTTTTTTGATACAGTCTTTAGGCTTCTCTGTATATTGTATCATGTCATCTGCAAATAGGGAAAGTTTGACTCCATCTTTTCCAATCTGGATTCCCTTTTTTTCTTTCTCTTGCCTGATTGCTCTGGCTAGTACCTCCAGTACTATGTTAAATAGAAGTGGTGAGAATGGGCATCCTTGTCTTGTTCCTGTTCATAAGGGAGAGGCCCTCAGAATATACAAGGAACTCAAACAACTACACAGTAAAAAAAATAAATAAATAAAAAAGAAATATAAAATAACCCAGTTATAAAATGGGAAAAGATGTGTAAGAGACATTTTTAGAAGCGATACATACAAATAGCCAACAGGTACTTGAAAAAATGCACAACATCACTAATCATCAGAGAAATGCAAATAAAAACCACAATGAGATCTCTCATCCCAGTTAGACAGGTTATAATCAAAAAGACTGAGAATAACAAATTCTGGCAAGGATGTAGAGAAAGGGGAACACTTCTACACTCTTGCTAGGGCTGTAAATTACTACAGTCACTATGGAAAACAGTAGGGAGTTTTCCCAAATAACTACAGATATATTTACCATACAATCTAGCAATCCCACTTCTAGGTATATACCCAAAGGAATGGAAATCATGCTGTCGAAGGGATACCTGTACTCCTACATTCATCGCAGCTCTGTTCACAATAGCCAAGAATGGAACCAAACTAAATGCCCATCGGCAGATGACTGAATAAGAAAAATGTGGTATATTTACACAATGGAAATCTACTCAGCCATAAAAAAGAATGAAATTCTGCCATTTGCAGCAACATGGATGAGCTTGGAGAAAATTATGCTGTGAAATAAGCCTGGCACAGAGGGAAAAATACTGCATGTCCTCACTCATAAGTGTTCTCATAAGAGGAAAGACTGCAGTGGTGTGTTGAACTTGCAGAGGGAGAGAACACACCTACAGTTGCTGGGGCAGGGAGAGGGGATGGGAGAGGGGCGGGCGCTGGGGACAGATTTGGTGGGGACATGGGGAATAATTGCAATTTGAGTTGGTAGGCACACTGATAACATTGTTTTACTCACCACAACTTGGGCACAGGTATGGACGGTCAGCTCTTACACCACAAAAATGTATAATCAATAAAAAAAAAAAAAAACATTTTTCTTAATCTACAGCTTTAACATTTTGACCATCAAGTATCTGGGTTTGGATAACTTTTCATTTACCCTACTTAGAGCTTGCCAAGCTCCTTGGTTGTGCACATTATGTTTTTCACCAAATTTGAGAATTACGGCACCAGTCTTTAAGGCTTTCACCAATTTCCTGTAGACATAACCTCTCTGCTATGGAACAGAAGCTAGAACAGCATGGGGTAGAGAAAACACAAACCAGCTTTCACTCATACTGTTTCTACAGAGAGGGAGCTGTAAGAGTTGGGAGGTAACAGGAACTGGTACTGCCACTGAGCTGCCACCATTGCCACATATAATCTTCTGCAGCATGGAGCTGGGGAAATAGAATCTGATAATATTTCCTGGCTTCCAATTTTACTTGAAATACCTCTTCTGCTACAGGGAGTAGAAGAAGTAAAAGCTGCCACTCAGCTTCTGAGCCCGCCGGAATAGCTCTTCTACAACCCAGATCTGTGTGGAAAGATGGGTGCAGAACCCAGCTCAAATGTCCTGGCCTCCCTCTGTTCTAACCACGTTTCCACATGTTTTGTTAAATAAATGTTTCTCAATTTGTTGTAAGTTCTTTGGTCATCTCTAGAGACTGAATGATTGCCTTGCTCATTTGATCAAGTTTCTCACACCATTCTGGAAGTTGCACCTTAAAAAAAATATTTTTTTATCATTCACGTTATATCACATAGATTAAGAAAGTGAGCATTTGCCCAATTGCATTGACAAGAAATACTGCTTTTATTCTTGTGTCTATGCATGTAAAGACCTAGCTAAGACTAGTGAGGTCTACAAGGTTTGTGGAATTTTATGTCCATCACTATGTGAGATTCATATTTTAATTTAAATCTGTTATTCTTTCTACTACAGCCTACTGCCTTCTACAGGTGGAATAAATACAAGCCTCCTTCTTTGTTCCAAAGAATACTGAGTAGATCAATTTAAATGTCATTAAATATTATTTAAATATGATTAAAGGAATAAAACTTCATAATTAAAGTAATCTTTGCAATTGCTTAAATAATTTACAGCACAGTATTTCTCAAGGCATGCTCCAAGGCTCATGAGAATCACAATCACCTATATATTTATTATAATGCGGAACCTTTGGCCCTACCAAAAAAAGGGTGAATCAAATAATTCCGAGCATGTACACACTAACAACCAATAACCTCAAGTAAATAAACTCTATCACTTGCATCTGTTTTCTTTAAGTTGATGTTGCTAATGTTACATAGAATGGTTAGAAATGTTATATAGGTATGTATAAACAAACACTAAATACATTTTAAGAGCTCAAACCATACTCAATTAATTAATTATACTGCAGTATTATATAAACACAAATGGAGAACTATCTAACATAAATTAAACACTTGCTACAATATGGAACTCTGAGAAGGCTCCCCAAACATGTCATTATTACAGAAAGAACTACACTTGCTTTATATAAGTAGTCCTTGCTTATCTGATGATGACTCTACAGAAATTAGTGTCAGCCCTTTTTATGGATAAATTTCCTTCCAAAGCACCAAACTTTGTGTAAATTTTTATTATCAGGAACCATTTGAATTAATCATAATCACCTAAACTTTAGCAGGTAGTTTGTCAGTCTTTAAGAAGAAATTATTGTCAGGAACTGGGATACTGGCATCTGAGATTTTACCCTACTTGCAAGCTAATTAATTAGTCTGCCAAAATTTCATGGATGGCGTCTGAAGATATGAGACTTCTGGGTCAGAGAGAAAGGATTTTATTACTCACAGTAGTAGCTATACGTAGAGTGTGGGCAAATCAGTTCCTCAAGCCTAAATTCTCACCTAGCCAGAGGCTAACTTTCACTCCCTCAGTTCTCATCCTGTTGAATGAGAGAAGCAAGGAGGTGGAATGTGTCTGACTGCATCTCCATCCCCATACATCTTCATCCATTCCCTTTTTACATTATTATTCTCTCCCACTTTCTTCTTCTGCAGACTCTATGGCCCTTATTCATACTCTGTTTTTTTTTCTTTGTTTATTTTATTCCTTCCCAGACATGAGCCTTCTCAACACCTATTAGCACATAGTGTGCTGATTAAGAGCAAAGATTCTGGAGCCAGATTACCTAGATTTAATCTTATTTTCTTAGCACTAGCTAGATTGAGTAATTTGCTTGATTACTTCATGCCTCAGTTTCCTCATGTGTATAATGAGGACAATATAGTTCCTACCTCATGGGGTGCCATGAAGATTAAATGAGAAAATATTTATAAGATACTTAGAACACTGTCTTACACATAATGTGTCATATAAATACTTGCTAAATAAATAAACCTTTACAGAATATATCCCATATGATTTAAAAAGGTTAAAATGTATAAATTTTGCATTTTTACCTTAAAATCAAATACCATGTGTGTTCTTCACCAGACATATATATGCATGAATCTCCTACATTCTGGGACTTAGGTTAAACTGCTCTGCTTGAATATTCAACTCAATGACTACTGAATTAGGAAATAGCCTAGTAAATTCTTATAAACTAATTCCCTATAAATTCATTTTAGCACTATGTTACCTCCCATCAATCATTTTATTCAGTCTATGTAAAGAGGGAGAGGGATAGAAAATGATTCCATAAATAATTTTACCAGTCTTTATTGAATTGTTTTACATCCTTTTATTGACTCTGCCAATAATCTAGGCAATGAAATACTAATAACTATAATTAGAGAAACAAAGTGCATGAATAATTGGAAAAAAGTATACTCAATGTAAATAATTGTGAGTGATTCTTCAACTTTATGGTTTTTCAGTGTTCAAGGATTTATACCCTCTGGGAGAAGAAGAGTGCTTAAAATGTTGTATATCAGCAGAATCTCAAAACAAACAAACAAACAAACAAACTAAAAAACTTTACCAAGGATTTCTAGACTGATGAACTGTATAAGATGCCATGAAAAATATTTTAAATTAGTTTTTCTTTCTTTCTTTTTTTTTTATGGCTGGCCAGCATGGGGATCCAAACCTTAACATTATTGGTATAAGGCAGTGTTCTAACCAACTGAGCTAAGAGGCCAGCCCACAAAAGGCCAACAGGTATATGAAAATATGCTCAGTACCACTAGTCATCAGAGAAATGCAAATCAAAACCACACTGAGATATCATCTCACTGCAGTTAGACTTGTCATTATTAAAAAGACCAAGAATAACAAATGCTGGTGAGGATGCAGGGAAAAGGGAACACTTTACACTGTTGGCGGGATTGTAAATTAGCACAGCCATTATGGAAAACAGTGTGGCGGTTTCTCAAACAGCTACAGATGGAGCTCCATATGATCCAGCAATCCCACTACTGGGTATATATCCAAAGGAACGGAAATCATCATGTCAAAGCGATACCACCTGCACTCCCATGTTCACTGCAGTTCTATTTACAATAGTCAAAATATGGAACCAACCTAAGTGTACACTGACAAATGAGTGGATAAAGAAAATGTGGTATATATATATATACACAATGAAATGCTACTCGACCATAAAAAAGAATGAAATTCTGCCATTTGCAACAAAATGGATGAGTCTGGAGAAAATTATGTTAAACCAAATAAGCTAGACAAAGAAACAGAAGTATCACATTTTCTCACTCATAACTGGCTGCTAGGAAGGAAAGGAGGGAGGGAGGGGGGAGAGGGAGAGAATAAGGAAGGAATGAAGGAAAGAAAGAAGGAAAAGACACAGCAATATGTTGAAATTTCAGAAGAAGAGAACAAACCTAAGGATACTAGAGATGGGGGGAGAGGAAGGGAGGGTGTTTGGGAAGTGATAAGTTGGGTAAAGGGCATAAGGAAATATCATGATTTGTAAGAATGAATATGCTAACAATAAACTTAAAAATTAATTTAAAAAAAAAAAGAATTGTAACAGGAGATGAAATGTGGCTTTACCAGTACAATCCTGAAAACAAAACATAATCAAAGCAATGGCTACTAGGAGGTGGAAGTGGTCCACTCAAAACAAAAATGAGCCTGTCAGGAGCAAAGGGCACAGCAACAGTTTTGAGTGATGCTTCAGACATTTTGCATGTTCACTTGCTGGAGGGCCAAAGAATAATAATGTATGCTTGTTATGAGAGTGTTTCGAGAAAGCCAAAGCTTTAGCAGAAAACCGCCTGAGAAAGCTCCACCAGAGAGTCTTTCTCCACCATAACAATGCTCCTGCTCAGTCATCTCATCAAACAAGGGCAATTCTGAGAGACTTTCAATGGGAAATTAGTAGGCATTCACCCTGCAGTCCTAATTTTCTCTTTCTGACTCTTTTTGTTTTCTAATCTCAAAAATTATTTAAAGTTAATAATGTAAAAAAGTCTTCACAGATATGGTTAAATTCCCAGGACCCTCAGTTCTTTAGGGATGGACTAAATGGCTGATATTATTGCTTACAAAAGTGTCTTGAATTTGATGGAGCTTATGTTGAGAAACAAAGTTTTATTTTTTATGTTTATCTTTTAATTCCATTTTCCATGAATTTTTTGAAGTACCCTCATACACGGAAAACTGCAATATATTGTTGAAGAGAATTAAAGAAGGCCTAAATAAATGGAAATATACGTCATGTTTACATATCAAAAATCTCAATATTTCTAAAAATGCCAGTTTACCCCAAATTGATAGATTTAATTCAATCCCAATCAAACTTTTTTGATAGAAATTCCTTCTTTTATTTTATTTTTTAATTGATGTGTAATAATTGTACATATTTATGGGGTACAGAATAATATTTTGATACATATATACACTGATGATCAAAACAGTTTAATTATCATATCAATCACCACAAACATTTATCATTCTTTCTGATGAGAACATTTGAACTTCTATCTTCTAGACATTTAAAAATATACAACAAATTATTGTTCGTTATAGACATTTAGCACTACTAAATTTATTTATTCTAAATAGAATACTAGAAATTATTCTTACCTAGCTGTAATTTTGTATCTTTTAACTAGCCTCTCCTTATTCCACTACCCACTACCCTCCCAGTCTCTAGTAACCTCAGTTTTACTCTCTACTTCTATGAGCTTCCTTCTTTTAGTTCTTACATACAAATGAGCACATGCAGTATTTATCTTTCTGTGCCTGACTTATTTCACTTAACATAATGTCTTTCAGACTCATTCATGTTGCTGCAAATAACATGATTTCATTCTTTCTTTGGATAAATAGTATTCAATTGTGTATATATACCACATTTTCTTTTTTAATTTTTTCATTGAAACATAATTAATTTTACATATATACACACACACACACATATATATACAGCTTTAATATCAACACCTGTCTGAGTATCCAGACTAACAAAAACTCATCAAGTTTCTAGTGTTTATCTATTAGCAAGATGCTCCCATTATTTAACAGTGCCTCTAGTCTCTGTGGTCACCTGGCCTTATCCTCCCACTTTTTAGACAGTAAGTGTGTTCACTTTATTTGACTAGTAAATATAATATTTTCCAATTTCCCAGCAAAACATCTCATGGACGCATTTATGTTTTACATATTTACCTCATCTCTTCTAAGTCAAGTCTATTTTTCTGTGTTCTCTTGATAGGATTTCCATTTTGCTAATGCCACTAACAACAATCAGTCAATGCTTCTACCATTTTCCCTGTGTGCCTTTTTTATTAATCAATTTTACTTAAGCCTAGATGTTTGAAGCTATATTATCTAAATTCCATTGACAAGATTTGTACCCCCAAATTTGCCTCAAATACTTCCACTCCCTTAAACTAGGATGAGTTAGCAGCCATCCCAGCACCAAAGTCTCAAAAGATCTTCCATACTCAATGTTCTAGGGGAGAGTTGTATACTCATAAGATCACTGTAATAGATTTCAAGTGTACAATGATAATCAAACTCATTTACCCAATGTTTATTTAGCCAAGTTTATTACCAGAGGTTATTTAATTTTAAGCAGAAATACCAAACAGGTAAAACAGCAGCTGCACAACAGCAGCATTACAGAGGCCTTGGATACACAGATACAACTTCCCAATTCTTGATCACTGAATATAAACTAATATAAGTACAGATCAGATCAGCACGGAGAAGGTGCAGGGTCAAGGGTCTCTGAGCTTAAGTAGCTTGCTTGTCACCTAGGACCTAGAGAGATGTTTACCTTGCCTCCATTTTTTAGTACAGCTGCATTCCATAAAATACAGGTGATATAATAAACAATCTTGACAACTGGTGCAATATTCTTAGGAAATTTTCAGATCAGCACTCCATTCAGACCAATCTCAGAATTTATTCTGAATTGAGGCATATCTCAAGCTGATCCTGCAAGATTGTCTAAATGTAGATTCCTTAGGGGGCTCTCAAACTGGAGGAAGAGGGTTGCGATCCATTGCCGGACACGGAAAAAGACAAAAGACAAAAAAAAAAAAAAAAGACAATCTCAAACTGGAGGAAAAGACTACAATTCAACTGTTATCCCTTTCTTTTCAAGGTAGTATAACAAAATAGCTGGGATTTTTGTAGAGAATTCATAAAGCAAATGTACTTCACAGGGACTGGTTTTCCAAGCCTTGCAGTTTCAAATATTGACCTTGCAAAGGACAAGAAATTTTCCTCAGGCTATAAAGTCTCTTGTGTAACATAAAGATTTGTACCACAGCAAGGTTGCTGGCTCAAAGAGAGACTAGTTACTGATTGATATGTATAGATACTGGGAAGCTTCTGTAGGGAGAAAGAATGTTTGCTAAGATCAAGTTTTGTTGATAGGACCACTTAATTACCTTAACAGAATGTCATCTGACTTGTTTCACTGAAAGTTACCAGCCTATATTGTTAAACAATAACCCCACCTATGTCTCTTCCTGTAACTTCCTTGGCTGGAGAATAAATGCAGGAAGAGAACCCCAATTTGGGGTTAATTTCCCAAGGAAGGGTTGTCTCTCACTTGAGGGTTCTGGGGAAGTTAACCATTTCAGGGCTTCTCACTGCTCAGAAGAGATGGGCTTTGAGTAGTCCTTTGCATCTCCATCACCAAGGGGAAGAGGAGTGACAAATTCATGGGGGCAAAGCAACAGATTTTGTTAAACATTATCCCAATAAAATCATATATTACTTATGTAATTATAAAGATAGTAAAAGAATGTAAAAATAACACATATAGCTGTTTTATCAAATAAAACCATATACATGAAAAAAATCTATTTATTTACATTTACATAAATAACAAAAAGTATTTAGGAGATTACTGTAAAAAGACCAATAATAAATTATAGAAGAATGATTTTTTTAAAAAAGAAAATAAAAATGTTAAGGGAACTAAGACTTAGTTTACAGCGCTTGCAACATAATTCTCAAAGACTGTTACGATGTTGCCAAAAATTACCTGTAAACACAGATAGTTTTTAGGAGTCAATAAGTTTAATCATGTGGGATATTTTTAAAAGATATTTTGATATTGGGGACCTATTGGAATTAATCTCTCTCTCTCTCTCTCTCTCTCTCTTTTTTTTTTTTTTTTGGCTGCTGCCCGGTACAGGGATCCAACGCTGTGACCTCGCAGTTGTAAGGCTGCGCTTTTTAACCAACTGAGCTAACTGACTAGCACTGGAGTTATACTTAAGACTGTAAAAACAAGCTGATTTTTTCCAATAATGTGTATATGATAAACAGATTTATGTGATAAAAGAGATTTATTATAGGCTTTTAGATAAAACTTCTAGTATATATTTTTTGGAATTATTGACTTGCCAAAAGCTAAAGTGTTTTAAAAATACTGTAATAGTAGGCATTTTTTTACTCTTCAGCACCTTAAACTTAATTCTCATTTTGTATTACTATTTTACCTAAGAAAATATGCTGGAAAAAAACCCAGATTTCTCATATAATATAATTGTTTTACTAAAAGAGAAGTTGAATAATCTACATATACATAATAAATGTGAAATTGCACCAAAGAATTCTCAACCAATAATTTACTTCCAGTTCAGGGACAGGATCACTTTTATATATATATTTATGTACTAAACCAGTTTCTTACCTCTGATCTACTCTCCTTGCCTTCTGCCCAGTTGGCTCCTGCTAAAACTGCTAGGAATAGTAATACAATCACAGGCTGATCTCTGAAATTGCTTTTTATTACACTCAAATATTACTAAACTCATAAATTATTGAATATCATGCTACATGCACTATTCCTGATAAAAGTAGTATGTGGAGCTGTAAATACAAGATGTGATTAATTTTGATGCTCCGCTCTTTAATTCATGCCAACTTCTATTATTCTTCATAATATCCACCAATTACTCGCTCAGCCAGTGAGCGGGAACCAGTCTCCACATGGGATCCGAACCCTTGGTGGGAGCGCCGCCGCACTCCCAAGCGGTGCGCTCTCCAGTGCGCCACCGGGCCGGCCCTGAAATTGCTTTTTATTACACTAAAATATTACCAAACTCATACACTATTGAATATCATGCTACATGTAATATTCCTGATAAAAGCAGTATTTGGAGCTCTAAATACAAGATGTGATTAATTTTGATGCTCCGCTCTTTAATTCATGCCAACTTCTATTTTTCTTCATAATATCCACCAATTATTTTTGTATGACTTTTTTCTTTTTCCTAACCATGATTATGAAAATAATACCTTTCTTCTCTGGAATACATTTTACAAAAAGGCAGTTTTATTTTTATCTATCTACTGGTTACTGTGCATGGCAGAGAACCACAAAGCCTTGTTAATTCAAAGGCCCAAATGGATGGGCAAGGCTCATTCATGCAAGGAACTAACCATGTATGCCAGCCTCAATTAGAGCCATTTCTCAGTAAAATTACCAATTACAACTTGTAATATTGGAAGTCCCTAGCAAATAGCTTACTTTCAAAGTCTAAATACTCAGACAAAACTGGAGCAGAGTGTTTCTAAATAAACTAGTTATGGATAATGTTACCAAACTTTCACTGGACCAATATCCAAGTAAACATAATACAAAGCTGGGTTCCTTCACTCAGAGCCCACAGGTTACCCTGACCACTAGCCCTCTGTTGAAACAACAAAGTAGTGGCTAATCTATAGGACTTCGGATTTTTATTCAGCATAAAGTAAAGAAGAAAGAGTTTGAAAATTGCCTGACAACTATTTATTTCTTAATTATTCTTTTCAAGGCACCTATAACCTCTTTGTTCCTCAGGCTGTAAATAAAAGGATTTAGCAGGGGAATTATCACTGTGTAAAATAAAGAATACATTTTGTCCTGATTTCCACCTGGTCCAGACCCAGGACGCACGTACATGAAAAAGAGTGTGCCATAGAACAAAGAGACAGAGAGCAGATGGGCACTGCACGTGGAGAAGGCTTTGCCTCTGCCCTGCTCAGACTTCTTTTCCAGGACGGCAAAGAGGACACAGGAGTAAGAGATGATGATAGTCATAAAAGTGAAGGCTTGTATAAAGGCTGAAAAAATTAAAACTAAAAGCATATTAAGTGTAGGATCTGTGCATGAAATTTTGAACAGTTGTAAAATTTCACAGTAGAAATAATGTATGATATTGGACCTGCAGAAAGTTAATCTAACTAAAAAACCCAGATGAATCGCTGCATGCAGAACACCAATAAAATACGAAGCACCTATAAACTGAGTACAGAGCCTATTGGACATC
>NW_007733220.1:111088-112132 GCF_000696425.1 Galeopterus variegatus
GAAATCCTTATCCAAAAGAAGAAAGCCAGTATAAAAACAGCTACTATATACTTTTAGTGAATAGTGGAAGAGTATCTGACAGAGTCAAAGGGCATTTAATAGATTAGGAAATACACTTTACCATTTATGTGAAAGATAGAAATTTAGGTCTATAATACAAAAATAACAATTAAAAATAGATTTCAAAGGCAATCTAAAACAATAATGATGCCCAAATTTTTATGCCGTAAGTAGACAGGGAGGGGAGAGAGAAAGAGAGAGAGAGAGACCTCTCTTTTCATGTATCAGGTTAACAGAAATTAAAAATGAAAAAAAATACCCACTGCAGACTGAGGTGAGAAAAGTGGTACTCTTGTATATTACTTGTGAAGATATTCGTTGCAACAGCCTTTTTGAAAAGCTCTTTTAAATATTTTCACATATACTTTTGATCTACCATTCTCTTTTATAAATATCCTAGAAATAAAAGACTGCTACAGAAAGATAAATATACAAATATATCTAATGCAGTATTGTTCCAGGTGGCTAAGACCAGGCACATTCACAGTAAAATGGTTGGATAAATCACTGTACATTAATATAATGGAATAAAATTCAGCAATGAAAAAAAAATGATACCAACTAAATTGGAAATTACCATAATGTATAGTTATCTGAGAAGAATAAGATATAGAGAAGCATAAATTATATGATGTCACTACTGTGAAACAAGCAATGCATTTTAAATCTCTCTTTTACATGGAGAAAAATGTGGGTAATAGACACTAAGTGTATAACACTGGTTTTTCTGGTATGGTAGTAGAGGTAGGAATGCGGGAAGCAGAGGCGACGGCAAGAGGGATAAATCAAAATAAGGGTTCAACAAGAAAAGCAGCATATATATGCAATTATCCCTTGTACGTACCATTATGTAATATATTTGTATGCATAATATAAATCTATATACATATATAAAGGGGTGTGTGAAAGAATGGTCTCTAAGGAGATGTTTTGGCAGTAAAAATTTCAATGTAAAATTAGGGGGGATTAATCTCTAAATGTTTG
>NW_007733220.1:113023-115262 GCF_000696425.1 Galeopterus variegatus
GGGAACCGGTCTGTATGTGGGATCCGAACCCTCGGCGGGAGCGCCTCCACGCTTCTCAAGCAGCGCACTAGCACAGTGCGCCTCCGGGCCGGCCCCTAGATGTGAGTTTTTTTAATACTCCGAAGTTATCTGTAATCATATGTGATAGAGATTCAAACAGAACAACAGAGCTTTTAGGAGTTTTTTGTTTGTTTGTTTTCTTTTTTTGTAATTTCAGTAATGTTCTTATTAAGTTTATTCTGGTATGCTTTATTTTTGGTCATGGCAATGACTATGAGTATAACATTTAGTGTTTGCATGATGGATATTGGTTTCTTTTCATGATTTATTAATAGTCTCTAAAAAATACCCCCCAAAGAAGTTTTCCAGTAAATATACTTCCTTCTAGATTGCCTTGAAAAGAAAAATAAATACATTGAAGTATACATATTATTATGGTATTTCCATGTATGAAAAAACATTTTCATAATTTTATAATCATACCTCTTGATCCTTAAGGAACAAAAAATTTTTTTACTATGAGAAAATATTAGAAAAATTGAGTTTGTTTAATTTAAAACTATGAAGCCTATTTTTCTAAGAACTAAAGATCAGCATAAAGACTGTGAGATGTTATTTATCTTCACTGAAAATAAATGAAGAAAGAATGATTTTCAGGATTTTTACTTTTAATCGTACACCCACAGAAAGCCCTAGTATGAGCAACAGGAACAAAAAAAATTATTTAAAATTAAGAAACATAAGAGACATTTTCCCTGAATAAACTGCCCAATTTTCTCTATAAACTCAAATAACCAGATTATTGATATTCCTACTTTCAATTCCTGCAATGTATACTTTACTCAAGAATTATTAAACTTTGCGAATTTTTTTTCTCAAGATTTATGTAATACACAAGGAGACAAAAGGGCTCTATTGAAGTTGTCTTCAGTGACTTTAGCCCATATTCTTATGATTCCATGAAATTAAAGAATATTTATTACACAGAGACACACAAACCTTAAGCCAGAATTTCCCATTCTGGAAAAATTACAAATAAGTGATATTTGAGCAGCATAGCTTATGTCTCAATTAAGAAAACTTTTCATGATATAAAATAAATTCTGAATATGTTGAATTCTTAACATTATTACTTGTATTTTGCATTTTCAATCACCTATTAATCAAGGTTTATTTAAAAACTTCCCAACAATTGTGCTACCTCCACAGTAAAAACTCCAACTGAAATATACATGTTCAGATAGGCATTTGCTTTTGTCTGTACAGATTTGGGTTGCTAATTTTTAAAAAATACTGTCAGGGTTTTAATTTCTGGTTTAAATATTCTGTTATCTTACAGACATATTGCAAAGCTATAATGAAAATTATAAAAATCTCTGCACTCTCACCTAGTTTCTGTGAAACACTGGGAAAGTAGAAATGTACTGTTTTTCTGGAAGAAGCATAAAAGGCATAGAAATGAAGCAGTATTATTTGTGTACCAATTTTCCTTGGAAATGCCAAACCTTAGGGAGATAGCATGTCTTTCTTCTATTTCTAAACCCATTCTTTAAAAAATTTTGAAATTCTCTTAATACTTCCAAGNAATGTTGAAATACTCTTAATACTTCCAAGGAATTCCCAGTAGGATAAAGTCAAAGTTGTTCTACAGGGCATTGAGAGCTAATCATCAAGTCACCCATATGCAACTGCTTACAAAAATTAAGGCTACACATTGTGTCCTTAGGGTTCACTGTAGGGGCTTGTTTATAAAATATCATCGAACAGAGTTTAGAGTAACCTTGTTTTTCTTCCTCTTATTTCTCTTAATGGTTCCACAACTCAACTACCTAATTAACTTGATTTTCATTGGAAAATCCCAAAGGTACATTAGAGTTAACATGTCCACAGTAACATAGATGATCTTGGAGAAAATTATGTAAAGTGAAATAAGCCAGGCACCGAAAGAGAAATACATCATGTCTGCACTCATAAGTGGGAGTTAAGAAACAAAGAAANTTGAGTTTGCTTTTGAGCATTTCCATGACTGAACACTATGTAGACAAATTAATATAAATCAAGGAGTACTGGGTTGTAAGAATAAATATTTTAAATTTTCTTTGAATTTAGTTTCGTTCTTCTTAGGGTGTGGGAAATCTTTTATAAGGACATGAAGTTTGTCTCATGACCAAGGCTTACATTCTGCTGAGGCTGCTACCCCAAGTTCAACAGAAGGTCTTATCTTAAAGGACATTTTATG
>NW_007733221.1:0-22155 GCF_000696425.1 Galeopterus variegatus
TTTTTTTTTCTTTTTTGAGGCTTTGTGATGACCAAAAACGTGGCAATTTACATTCAGCTGGTAAATATGGTCTTTGATTTATAAACCATTTTTAAGCTATAATATATGAGGGTACTTCAAAAATGTGCAGAAAAATAGAATTTAAAGGTAACACAAATCTTTTCATGAACTTTTGAAGACCTCTCATAGAAACAATAACTCTGTATTTTTATAAAAACAAAACATAATAGCATCCATTTATTTATTTAAGAAATATTTCTTGATTACACCAGGAACTGTTCTTGATTCAAGGTGAATACAACATACGGGCTGCTCATGGAGCTTTCACTCTGGTCATGCTTATATGGTTGGAACTGGTGGGCATGGAATCCAATATAGCAGTTCTAGGCCAATTTGCTCTAGACAAATGATGTGAACACCCTATGAGAGACTTGGTAAAATTCTGATCATATTTAATTCTCTTGATACCTCTCTTACCCACTTAGTAAGTTGGGGGAGGAAAAAGCACATGTGTGGTCACAGGATGAAGTGGCCATAGAGGTACCCAGGGACCAATGCTTAGAAAATGGTGTTCCTGTAATTCCCAAGAATGTAAGATATTTAATCATTGAAATAACTTCATGGTATGGCCGTGCCAACTCCAAAGTCATTCCATAATGTAAGCATCTCTTCAGTGAATGATGTAAAGTTTGAATAACCTACAGAGAAGAGTCAACCCATAGAGGTACCCAGGGACCAATGCTTAGAAAATGGTGTTCCTGTAATTCCCAAGAATGTAGGATATTTAATCATTGAAATAACTTCATGGTATGGCCATGCCAACTCCAAAGTCATTCCATAATGTAAGCATCTCTTCAGTGAATGATGTAAAGTTTGAATAACCTACAGAGAAGAGTCAACGGGAATCAGTTGACAGGGATGATTGAAATCACGGCTCCACTATTTGCGGGTTGATTCATGAGAAAGTCACCAAACCTTTCTAATCCTTGGTGTCATCTGTAGAATGGCAATAACAATGTCTGGACTGTAGAGTTGTTGTGAATACATAATAAAATAATGCAGTGCATCATTAGCATGGTAAATGACATAAAATAGTAGCTCAGTGAATTTTTGTTATTATTCAACATGGATAGAGCACATATATCATTAATGACCATTAATCACAACACTAAGAGGAGAGGAGTATTATTTTGTAGGTAAGAAAATTGAGGCTTAGAGGAGTAGAATAGTAATACTTTCAGTGTTTATGGGCACGGGGGAAGATTACACTTTACCTTCCCCTTGAAGTTAGATGTGGCCATGTGACTTGCTTTGGCTACTGAAATGTAAGTTAGAGAGGCATGTGTTGCTCGTGGGTGGAAGCCCTTAAAAGCCATCTTCTCTTCCCAGTGATGTTTCAGAAGGAGGATTGTTCAGTATCTTGTGATTTTAAGTATGGACAATGCAGAGTAGAGCCCCCTGCTAGTGATGATGTACATGTATTATGAACAAGAAATACATCTTTGTTGTTTTGAACCACTGATATTTTTACAGTTGTCTGTTATTGCAGCATAACCTGCTTGATCCTAACTTGCCCCAAATTAAAAACTATTAAGATCAGGATTCAAAGTCAGGTCTTATGATATTAAGGCCAATGCTTTTTGTGCTTCCTCACAGATATCCTCACTGCTTACTAAAAATAAAACACCCAGTGACTGTATCTTCATCTTTGGAAGAAAACTGACTTTCCTATTGCTCTTATCTTTGACTTGGAAAAAACCACTAAAAATTCTCTAAGTGAAGGTCAACGGGACGGTAAAAAGTTGAGAGAGGTGGGCAGATAATAAAACTGATTGAAAAGACTTACTAGTTTTGCAGAACCCTTTATTTCCCACGGGTTCATGACCTGAAGATTACATGGGATTGAGAGAGGCCCTTATCAAAAGCTTGCAACTCTGTAGCTACAAAATCAATTTTTGAATGATTTATGTGATGTTCTTTGGCACCAAAGGCGGTAATTCATTTTCCACATTGCACTCAGGGCTGCTGCTTAGATGTTAAAAAATGATTAATTTTTATTTACAATGTGCTTCCCCTCACACATCATTGGGAACAAGGTGGGAGAGCACAATATTTCTATAGCATGCAATTACTTGCTGAGGGAAGTCCCAGGCAAAAAAAGAAGAAAAAAAAAATCTACTAGAAGCCAAGGATCTAAACATGCACTGAAATAACCACTGCGAAAACTTTCCAAGGCCAAGTTTGTCCCACTTAACATAAAAGGGCCAAATTAATTTCCCAAGGGGAGCCAGTCTTATATCAAATCATACTCACCACTAACTTCAACAATGAGAGGATGAAGAATTTAGAATTCCTACGGTTTTTGCTCCTTCAGAAGACTGAGTTCAAAAATTTTCTACAATTTGGCACATATCCCTTATTTCAACTAATAAGTGTGCATTTTTAAAAATTGCTATAAAGATGCCTTTTCTGGGCCACCATATGCAGGTATCTCTTTCTTTCAAATGCAGAAGAACTATATTCCCAGGCCTTCTACTCTTTAGCTTGCCAGCCTGAGCCCAATATGCCTAACCACACCTGAGGACCAACTTCACTTAGGGCAGAGTTCACATTTTCCTCACCAACCATATAACCCTGAAATCCCCAGCCCAGGGCCCAGAATAATTTGATAAGAAGGGTTACTTTGCTTCTTGTACCTTGAAATCATTAAGGATGGGATAAGGACCTTGAATACCAAGGAGGGAGAGTAGGAACTATTCTGAGACTGCTGGAAAGAGGCGTGTCCATTGCTTCTGGACACTAGAAAATCAGAGGGTTGTGGAGAATGGCACACAATGGTGCCTGCAATTTTGTCTTCTACCATATTCTAGGACAAAATTCCCTAAGGAAACAGTTAGAATAGCCAGACTAGCCAATTACCAACTCCATGCTGGAGACTACTCACAGACTGTGTGCATTTTGTGCCACGTCTTCCTCCTCGATTCGTGGTGTACTTTCTCCTCATTGGGCTAGTGATATTGGTTAAGCTGCAGGTTGATGCCCAAGAACCTCTATTTCCTGTGTCATTAAGCATGGCTATATCCCTTAAGAGGGTTGTGAATGAAATTACTACTCTTTTACTCTCACAAACTCAGATTGTTAATAGCCATGGCTATCTCATCAGTAAATAACTTCAACTGGTATCACTAAGGGTAAAATGTCCTGTCAATACAGGCTATTTGTTAAGTCCTGTAGAAGTTAATGATGCACAACAAAGGCAGAGGATGAAGACTTTCCCTCCTGTGTATAGTTTGCTTTGTGCATGGGGTTCATTGTTTATTAGCAAACTTTGTGAAGCTCAGTTCATTAGGGCTGCTGGGCAAAAAAGTAGGCAAAGTTGTTTAAAATAGAGCAGAAAAAAAGAGGGCTTTTGTACCACCATCAGTGGTAAAACACTTTCACTAACTGGATTGTAATACAGGAAAACAAAATAACAAAGGCTTTGCCGATGTGTTGGCAAGATCCTGGATCCTTCCCTCGAAGGAGCAAAGACTACATTGCTTGAGATGCCTAGATAAGTGTCTGTCTCAGATAACTTCAGCCATAACCCTTATAATTTATAAGTTACAGAAGTTAAGGGATTTGGGTAGAGAAAATATATAAACCGATATCCTATGCACTTAATAACATATGATTAGTAAGTAGGCTTGTAACACATACAAATGACCAATTTTTTTCATTAATGTTTTCCTGTCATGCCACTATTCTGTATACTATGCTTTTCTTACTTTTGAGTCCTGTGGTTGCCTCTAAGAATATCAGTCTTGAGAAAGACACTAATTACTCAACACAGTATGTAATTACCTGCCTGCCTGCCCCTCCCCCCCTTCAGATGTAAGCTTTGCTAAAGCAGGAAACACATATATTGACCGTCTATTGCAGCAGCCAAGACGTCATCCACGTGTCCTGGCTTATGGCCCCTTCTCCTATTTTCAGAGCCCCTTCTTCTATATCCCATCACATCCCTCTGACCGTCCTTGCATAGTCACATCTCCCTCTGCCTCTAGGCAGGAAAGGTTCTCCATTTTTGAGGACCCAAGCAATTAGTTTAAACCCACTAGAACATCCAGGAGAATCTCTCCATCTCAAGAACCTTAACTTAATTGCATGTTCAAAGTCCCCTTTGCCAAGTCAGATAGCAGATTCACAGGTTTTGGAAATTAGAATGTGGACATTTTGGGGGAGGAGGGATTATTCTCTCTATCATATGGGTTAAGAAGTGGTGAGGAGGGAGGTTTCCAGAGGCTCAAAGGAACCTGGATAGAAGCTAGCTGAGAGAGAAGGGGAGGCTTTAGGCTGGAATTATCTTTCCAGAAACCTTTAAAGAGTTCGCCTGGTTTTCTTTTTATCGTCTTCACTGCCACCATCGTCATCCCGGCCCATCCCCTCTCACCCGGATTATGCTCTCATATCTCCTTGCTGGTCCCCTGTACCCCTATCTCCAATACTGCTCCTCCCCAGGTCTATTCTCTATGCAACAGCCAGCATTATTAAAAACGCAGTCATATTATGTCACTTACATGTTCAAAACTCTCTAATGGTTTTCGATCACATTTAGAACAAGATCTCTAAATTCCTCACCATGGCCACCAGAGCCCTACACGGTCTGCCACCCTCCAACCTCCCCATCCCCTCCTCTCTCCAGGGTCATTGGGCTCAGCCATGGCCTCCTTGCTGCTCCTCAAGTTCCCCAAGCCAGTCTGTGACTTGTTTCTCCCTCTGCCTGGAAGGATTGACCCTTCCAGGCAGAGGGAGAAGCTTTGCTCCCTCCCTTCTTTCCAGGCCCAGATGAAATAACACTTCTTCAGGAAATTTCTCTGACCACCCTCACTAAAATACCAACCCTTTCCTTCACTCTCTATCCCATTAACTAAACATATATAGTTATTTTTCATGTTCCTCACCTCTACCTGACATTACATTATACAATGATTTGTTTGCTTGTTTTCCTCATTGATTGTTTCTGCCACTAGCATGTAGAAGATTCCTGAAGGCAGGGAACTTCCTGTGAGCTAAGAACAGTGCCTTACTCATTGCAGGTACTCAAATGGTTGCTGAATGGATGAATTCAACACAACTTTGTTGAGTACCTGTTATGTGAAAGACACTGATATAACAAGAAAAGACAGATACGGTCTGCCCATCTTCCCCAAGTGTCCCACCGATTGGCTGGGTTTCCCATGCAGAGTCAACCTTTACTGAGGACCAAAGTTTATTTGTTAATTCCCACTTCCACCTCCCGGCTCTCCCCTGTTCTCATTCATTTATTCACTCATCTATTCAGCACATAAGCTAAATCCCTAATAGATCCCTGTCCCTCAACCAAGAACATGATCATTTTGGGAGGTTTCTTTGTCTGGTGGCCCTGATGAGAAGCACATAAGGGGATGAAAAGGTTCTACATGCACTCACACTACACTCTCCCTTCCCCAATCCTGTATACCTCCTCTTTTTTCATATGAATTCATTTGCAGACAAAGATGAAGCCCCTTAAAGCAGTAACAGAAGCTCCTTAGATAAACAAAGGCTTTCAGTAATGTAGGAGTCAGGAGACATGGCCGTGGCATGCACAATGCAGAGGTTGTGCCGCAAGAACTGGGTCAGGTCACTGCACCTCTGCAGACCCTGCCATACGTGTCTACAAGCTCCTGCTAGCTCACCACTGGCCAAGTCAGACAGGCATGCGGTGCTCAATCCCAGCCCAGCCAAGGCGGCAGTGCAACGGGCATCACCCTTTCAATATTTTTCACTTCTCATTCACCATCGCACCTGCAATTCTGTGTTTTACTTAGAGAGCATAGGCTACATATATGGTTCTAAATTAGCCTGAGCTAATTTCAACCTCCAGCTCACTGCTGCCAGAAACTTGAGCAAATCAGATTTGGAGCACTGACACATGCCCTGTGTGCACAAGATGTGTTATAGAGAGGTAGTTTGGCCTACACATGGGAAGATGCACATACTCCAAATACTCTTAGTAATTAAGAAGTCTAAGAAGATGCTTGCTATGAATGGATAGGCTGAGAAGAAGCTACATACAGCACACAAATCCCAGTCTTGGTCACTAGTTTGGTGGAAAAAATCTTGATGCCAGGATGGGTATATGAAGTATAAGCAATATGGAAAGTTCTAAAATACTTTATAGGATGTTCAAAATTTGATGCTATTTGTTAGCTATAATCTTGGTCACTAGTTTGGTGGAAAAAATCTTGATGCCAGGATGGGTATATGAAGTATAAGCATTATGGAAAGTTCTAAAATACTTTATAGGATGTTCAAAATTTGATGCTATTTGTTAGCTATAGTTAGGGCTTTTAATATTCAAACCTGTACCACTCCACACTTTAAAAGTGAGGCTTGGTAGTCAGTAATTACCAAATATAGTTATTAAATGACACCACAGCAATCCTCAGTCAGTGTGAACTTTTCCTCTCTTTGGCTTAATGTCGCAGGATAGAGTGAAATTCCTGAGAAATCATTCACTAAGGGGCACTTGTACAACAAGGAGGAGAAGGAGGAAAACATAGTTAATGTGCCATGTCCTTTACTTCATTTTAGTTGAGATGGGCTATCAGTCTTCTGTCTTAAACAGACAGACCATAGAGAGGTGGTCCTACTTGGCTGGGGGCCCTGTGTCTCCCAGGGCTGCTGTGTTGGTGCTTATGCAAGGACTGGACACCTCTCTAATCACCCCAAAGTGCAGCCTCTCTGCCTCCTTTAAAGAAGGTACCACACCACCACTTTCACATCATTCTGGTCACATTTGGTTATTTCCTTGGCTGAATAGTCTGGAGTCAGAGGACCCCGTGAAGATGAGGAGCGTCTTTGTGGATGAAATAGACTGGACACTGATGCTTTTCTAGCTGTCTCCGTGATAGCATTCACATATTTGATTTCAACGAAAAACCTTGGGTACAAAACCTCTTATATTTGTGGCCCCACCAAAATGTATTGATCAATTCAAATTTGCTTATTGTATATATAAGCACATAAGTTCTAGAATTAAAAATAAGCTAGTAGCAGCAAATCTAGGCTGTCCAGCCCAATACTAAAGGGCAATGAAAATCATGCTCCAAGACTTTCCAACCACAGCCAGGCGAATAGTCACAGAATGGGGCTGTCCCTGGAAAATGAGAATATCGAAGAAACTGTTTAACTCTGTGTGTGTGGCAGAGGGGTGTGCATGTGAACAATTATGAATTACTCCCTTTATCATTTGACCTAAATGCTCATTAATAGTCATTTTGCTAGAGATTAGATAATAATACATGCTTATCAACAGGCTTCCATTTGTGCTGTAGGAAATCCAGATGTAGGGATTTTTGTTGTTTTCATTGGCAAACTAATTGCTGATAGTAAATCACAATGCTACATGGCAACCTCAATCAATACAAATGACTAAAGGTTATATATCTCCATAGAAAAAGAACACATAAAAAAACTCAAGTGCTTCTACATACAATTTGGCCACTACAAGTGGATGACTCATCAGAAGACCCCTCTGCATACGGATAAGGACTGAAGCTGTGTTGTGTGTCACCCATTGGGTTTTTCCCTTACAGTAAACTGAATCTATATATAGACATGAAATTGTAATGGCACAAAGTGCCTGTTTTCCACATGCTGTAGGTAGACTATGAAAGTAAAATTTATTTATTTTTCTGTTGTAGAAGTACATCAGAGTTGAGGTATTTTTATTTAATATACAAAGATTACTCAGATTAGTATTACAATATGTGACAAATGGCTACATTTTCCAATCTTACCTTATTTTAAATGAATAAAAAAGGAATTATATGTTCATGATTTATAATTAGAGTACTAATTATAAAACTGAGTTGAAGCTACTGTATTACAGTGTTTATTATCCTGGAACAAGTGATAGTAGTATAGATAGATGACTGAGAAATATGTATATATTGTTGCAGTTAAATAACTATGGTCATGAAGTACCTAAAGGGCAGAGAGGCAAGAGAGAACTGTTTTATGTTAAGGATCCACAGAATTAGCTGTTGGCTACAAGTGTCACTCAAACTTTAAGTAAGTGCATTAGTTTTTACAAATGAACCACTCTCCACGTAGGGAGAAAAATTTTCAGGTTAATCTCCAAAAGCAACATATTCTTTGTTGCTTAGGGTAGAACCTGCTTTCATCCATTGTAGCAGGTGTTCTAGAAGGAGCACTGAAAGCCAGAAAGCCTGGGTTTGAGGCCTTTTTCTTTTATTTGGCCCTTATGTAAGCTTGGATAACCCATAGTCCTCCATAGCCTGAGCTTCTTTGGCTTTAAAATGAGGATAATGTTCCTAGTCCTGTCTACTATGCAGGGTTGTTGTAAGAATCACATGAGATAATTATGTGAAAGGTGCTCTGTAAACTGAAAAATACTCTATTTAAGCAGAGCACCGAGGCATACAGACTCGCAAGTCTGAATGCTCTGCTGGGAGGTCAGCCTGGAAGGATGTTGGTGAGGGGATAGGAGGTGGAGGACTCACTACTTCTCTGTATGATGGTTTCCTAGTCGAGGTTCAAGGGTGGAATCCTCCTCAGGTGGGATCCCTGTACAAAGCAGAGTGCAGTTAGAATCCATGAAATATTCCTTTGCCACAGCCCCTGCAGTCTGTCATGAGAGTTGATTGAGCCTGTGAAGTTTAATTCCAGGTGTCAACTTGAATAGATTAAGGAATACCTAGAAACCTTGTAAAGAAATCTTTTTGGGTGTGCTGATGAGGGTGTTTCCAGAAGATTAGCATGTGGGCCTGAGTGGATGGGTGGAAAAGATCCATCCTTACTATAAGTGAGAGCCATTCAAATTGCTGGGGACCAAGAGAGACCAAAACCAGAAGAAAAATTTGGGTGTGCTGATGAGGGTGTTTCCAGAAGATTAGCATGTGGGCCTGAGTGGATGGGTGGGAAAGATCCATCCTTACTATGAGTGAGAGCCATTCAAACTGCTGGGGACCAAGAGAGACCAAAACCAGAAGAAAAGGGGAATCTCTCTCTCTGCTGGAGCTGGGATACACTCTGCTCTCTTGTCTGCGGATGTCAGAACTAGAGATTCTTCAGCGTCTGGGTTCCAGGACTTACACCAAGGGCACCATCCGCTTCCCCGGTTCTGAAGCCTTCAGACATGGACTGAGCCACGTTACTGACATACAGTTTGCAGATGGCCTATCATGGGACTCCTCAGCCTTCACAATCACGTGAGCTAATTCCCCTAATAAGTCCCCTCTCATATATTTATATATATATATGTCCTATTGGTTCTGTTTCTTTGGAGAACCCTGAATAATTCAAGCACCAAGGATGCTTACCTCCTAACTTTAGGAAAGATCCATACAGCTAGTTGTGAAAATCAAACACATAAAAACATATCTAAATTTTACCAGTTGAATGACTTTATACTGGCAAATTTGGGAAACATTTGGGAAGTTTGAGTTTGAAAACTAATTCAGAGCTGCTTTACTATCACTTCCAGTTCTTCTGCCTGTTCTAAAGCCAGGGCAAAAATACAAGCTCGAGAACCACCAGACTTGCTGCCTGATATTCGTTGTGACCACGTGTTTCTTCAATGGATGTCTTTATAAGGAAGTTGGTTAAGTTACTTCAGTATGTGGTGACTGACAGAAGAACAGGCACTGAGATTATGTTCCCATTCAAATCTCAAAGGCTTGTTAAGAACAATGGGCAAAAAGAAAAGAGCCTTAAATAGATTTGGTGCATTTTCCTCATTTCAGAGAATGTCTATTCCTTATGCATTATTCTCTGGACAACCAAAGAAAGATGCCCAGCCCATTTCTTCTTCATGGAAACTATGGTTTTAAAGGACAGAGACTCTCAGCTGTCAAAGCAATCTAGTGATTTATACTCATGTCAAGGCCAGCAAAGTGGATGGTATAATGATGTGGTTGTGGTGAAGAACAGTACTCTTCTTTCTTTGTCTTATTCAGTGTGTTGATAGTTTCAGGAACTAGCACTTCTGTAATCTTTCAAAATGTATTTTAAAGAGGAAATTGTTTTTACTGGGCATTTTTACTTTAGGCTTCAAAAAACTTATTATTTCTATGCTTCATAAAATCTATACTGGGCATTATCCAAACTATAGAACTTATTCTGGACACTGACAATTTTCACCTTTTATTTTATGAAAACATTATGGGGAAAACATCACCTTTTGAGGTGGTTCAGCTTAGAAAGGCTCTTCTGAGTCAAATGACTCATGTGAAAAAGTTAAATAGAAAGACAGTGAGGTTCTATGCAGCAGCCCAAAGTTATTCAACTAAAAATAATGGCCATCTGTAATTAAAAACCATGATGGAAACCTATTGCATGAATATCACAGTACAAGATGCAAGGATGGAGGAACAGGAAGTTAATATAACAAAAAGATATATGGTTTAGGCTTATAATAACAATAACACATATTTGCCAATTCATGCTCTATCACTCGCTAGTTTTGTCACTCTGACAAGTTATTTACTCTCACTGTGCCTCAGTTTTTTCATTTTTAAAATGGGGATAGTAAAACACATTTAATGAAGTAATAGCAGAAAATTTCCTAAGTATTGGTAGAGGTCTGGACTTCCAGATGCAAGAGTCTCAAAGATCCCCAAACAGATCCAATCAAAAAGGTTTTCTCTGAGACACATTGTAGTCAAACTGTCAAAGACAAAGAGAGAATCCTAAAAACAACAAGAGAAAAGCATCAAGTTACCCATAAGGGAGTCCCCCTCAGACTAACAGCAGACTTCTCAGCAGAAACCATACAGCCCAGAAGAGAATGGAATGATATATTCTAAGTACTAAAGAAAAAAGCTGTCAGCCAAGAATACTATACAGCAAGGCTATCCTTCACAAATGAAGGTAAATCATGTAATTCCAAGACAAACAAAAGCTGCGGGAGTTCACACCACATGACCAGCTCTAAGAAAATATTTGCAAATTATCCATCCGACAAAGGATTAATATCCAGAATATACAAGGAACTTAAACAACTTTACAAGAAAAAAACAAGCAACCCAATAAAAAAATGGGCAAAAGAGCTAAGTAGGCAATTCTCTAAGGAAGATATACAAATGGCCAACACTCATATGAAAAAATGCTCAACATCACGCAGCATCCGGGAAATGCAAATCAAAACTACACTGAGATACCATCTCACCCCAGTGAGGATGGCTAAAATCCAAAAGACTTTGAACGAGGGAGGTGTTGGTGATGGGCCATAATAATCATATACATTGTATATTGACAAAATAAAAATTTAATGAAAAAAAAATAAATAGGAGATGAAAGAAAAAAAAAAAAAGAAATCCTTAAGGGAGTTCTGCACCTGCAACCTCCAAAATGATAATCACAGCATGAATACACAAGAAAGAACAAACACCAGTTGGTAGATCAGATATGCAAGTGAGGAAGAGAAAGAAAATATATCTTACTGCTTCATAAAACCAACATTGACTTCGAATTATATTACAAACTTATAGTATCTAAAACAGCATGGTACTGGCATAAAAACAGACACTCAGACCAATGGAACAGAATAGGGAACCCAGAAATCAGTCCACATACTTATGGCTAACTGATCTTTGACAAAGGCACCAAGAACATACATTGGGGAAAAGACTGCCTCTTTAATAAATAGTGCTGGGAAAACTGTATATCCATATTTAGAAGAATAATCTACACCCATACCTCTCACTATATACCAAAATCAACTCAAAATGGATTAAGTACTTAAACTTAAGATCTGAAACTATAAAACTCTTAAAAGAAAACAGGGGAACACTTCAGGAAGTAGGACCAGGCAAAGAATTTATAAATAAGATCTAAAAAGCACAGGCAATAAAAGAAAAAACAAACAAATGGGATTATATAAAACTAAAAATATTCTGCCCAGCAAAAGGAACAATTAACAATGTAAAAAGACAACCTACACATAGGAGAAAATATTCACAAATGATACATCCAACAAGAGATTAATATCCAGAATACACAAGGAACTTAAACAACTTAAAAGTAAAAAAACAAGTAAACTGATTAAAAAATGGGCAAAGATGCTGAATAAGCATTTCTCAAAAGAAGATATGCAAAAGGCCAACAGACACATGAAAAAATGGTCGCCATCACTAAGCATCAAGGAAATGCAAGTCAAAACCATGTTGAGATATCATCTCATCCCAGTTAGACTGGCTATTATCAAAAAGACAGAGAAAAACAAATGCTGGAAAAGATGCTGAGAAAGGGGAACACCCCTACACTGTTGGTGGGACTGATAAATTAGTGTAGTCATTATGGAAAACAGTATGGAGGTTACTCAAACAACTATAGATAGAACTGCTATATGATCCAGTAATCCTACTGCTGAGTATATGCCCAAAGAAATGGAAATCATCATGTTGAAGGGATATCTGCAGTCCCACGTTTATTGCAGCTCTAATTACAATAGCTAAGAGTTGGAGCCAGCCTAAATGCCCATCGAGGGATGACTGGATAAGGAAAATATGATACATATACACAATGGAACACTACTCAGCCATAAAAAAAGACTGAAATTTTTCCATTCACAGAAACATTAATGTACTTAGAGATAATTGTGTTAAGTGAAATAAGCCAGGCACAGAAAGAAAAACACCTCATATCCTTACTTGTAAAGTGAGAGCTAAAAAAATAAACAAATAAATAAAAGAAAGGAAGAAAGATGCAGTAATCACAATAATATGTTAAACTTTCAAAAGGACAGAACAGAACTGAGTTTACCAGAGATGGGAAAGGGGCAGGGGAAAGGTATCTGTGAAAAATTGGTAGTGATTACACTGTGTAATGTTGAATATACTGATTATCCTGATTTGAGCATCACATATTGCACACAGGTATTGATATTCATTGCTGTACCCCACAGACATGTACAATCAATTATGTTTCAATTAAAACACACACACACACAAATAAATATTTACTCCTTCGAAAATAAAAAAGTAAATAAATGGGGATAGTAATAGTAGCTACTTCATAAGATTGTCATAAAACTTAAAAAAATAATCGCTGCAAAGTACTTAGCACAGCATCTGAAATATCATAAACACTCAACAAATAATGGCTGTAACAAAATCAATAATACTTATCATTTCAGGGCATGCATAATTAAAAACAAGAATATCTACAAAAATGATAAACACATATAGTTGCTTAATAGGTCCTGGGCACTGTCCTAAAGACATGTAAGCATTGTCTTTGTTAATGTCTATCACCAGCTTCATAAGGTAGATATGTTATTACCCCTACTGTGCAGACAGGGAAACCAAGGCACAGAAAGGCAACATAATTTGCATGATAGAGTCTACATGACAGAGCTAGGATTTGGTCAGTCAATCTGCAGGTATCTCAGTGTTTCCTGAAGTGATATCTCAGTGTTTCCTGAAGTGATTTAACAAAGTTCTTTCTTCTTTTTTACTATCTTATTATCGTATCATTGGTTTATGACTCTTTAAAATATGCAATGGTTATTTTATGGCAGCTATTAACGTTATAATTTATTTACTTGTATTTCTGAAAATAAAGGCATCACAAAATGATGATATGGGGAGATGAGAGTAACTTTGTGTATTGCTCACATATGCAAAAAAAGTAATTCCAAATGTGTTATATACACTCGGGTGTTCTAGAGAGTAAGATCTGGAGGTGAAGGGCATTCTGCCCGCTCCTCCATTTTTTTCTTACCAAGTACACACTAATGAGGTATCTGGACTTATGACAAAAGTGGCACTTCATATCTCTTTTCTTTCTGCATATCTTGCTCCTCTTCTCTTAATAATGCCAGAATAAGAAAACAGAAACTCCCACTTGACATCTAAACTCTCAAAAAACTTGTAAAACGTAATCAACATTCCTTTTTTACAGTTTTTTTTCTTATTTTGTAATAATTTACCCTAAATTTTTTTGATTTGTCTTCAAAGCCTAGATTCTTAAATATTGGTTGCTTTGAGTCTTAATGGTTACTCCAGAGCCATGGAATTTTAAATTTGATCTCAGATTTTTAAGATGTGACAGCTTGATTATTTTACAAGGCCCAAACCCTGATTCAAGTCTGTAATTTTAAGAATCAAAACTGTTTTCCCATTGATGTAGACATTTTGAAATGTGTGGTCCACGGCTATTTACAAGTGGTTTACAGCTGTTGTCTATTTATGCCCAAGATCATGGAGAGTCCAGGAGCTGAATCTCTTGGGACTGCTATTAATATCACTCTCATTTTAGACAGCTTTCCCTTCAACTAGCAATTTGCTGGCTCCCTTATACTGCATGGTAGCCTCAGCACATTCAGGCAGTCACAGGGTACTTGGATAACTTAGTAATGATCTATAACACAGGTTTTTAAAACAAGTGACTTATTCAACATGCTGGCAAGACAGAAAATGGCTCTTGAATAAAAAATGCAAGAGCCAGAAACTGAGAAAAAATTACTTAAACTAGGATCGGGGATAGGTAACTTCTTCAGTATAAGGAAAAATGATTAATATAATATCAGCTTTGGATATTGTGACATCTGGAACAATTCCTAATGTTGTTATAGAGGAATAAGGCAAGACCCTTTAGGCCAAAATAACCGATTTTTATTGCATGTGGGACATGATTTTAGAGGTGCTATATCTGTTTATATGATTCCATGTTTGATGTTTCCAAGTGTGCACTGGAAATACTATTTTAGTCCTCTTAGAGGAAAAAGTCATTATATCAGCCTTGTAAAATACGCTGGCATACAAAGTAAAATCTGTTACTGGGGTGAAAGGTTGGTACATTCTGTTTTTGATTTTTGGTTTTTTTTTTTTTTTTTTTTTGGCTCTAATATATCTCCAATGTGCAGACTTCACTAAAAATCTCCAGCTCTCCAATCTCCTATCATGTGAATTTATTATTTAGTCTTTTGTTTGTTCTTCAACTTTCCTGCATTAACATTGTAATCCTTTGTTTCATAATCTATAAAATGGGGATAATAATAATAATAATATCATAGGATTGTTATAAGGTTAAATACATTCATATTTGTAAAATTATTAGAATCATGTCAGGCACAGAGCATTATACAAATATTTGATTAATATTAATGTTCCCTTGCCTCTTTTCTATTTTGATTTAGAAAATCCTGATGATGTACAATTGCATCTGTACTTGGCAGACCATGTAGACAGTATCATAAAGTGACGGAACCTGCTATTTTAAGACTGCAGCATTTCTGCACTGCAAACTATGGAGAACCCAGAATGCCATATTGAGTTAGAAGAGAGCAGTAAAGAACTTAAAACCCTAGCCTTTTGGATAGTGGTTGTAGCTTTTTAGGATTATTTCTGTAAAAGCAGACATGAACATTGACAATGTAAACCTGACTACAGTATGGCTCTAAAATATGAATGTCTGCCAATACAAATGAATCTAATGATAAAACCTGAGGAAATAGATACTGGAAAATAGCAAGTTATTTTCTCTTCCTTAAATGTCCTGAAATTTAACTTCATCATTCATAGTCACAGGATAAAACATCTGTTTTAATGGAAAAATAAAAAAACCCATTTCTAAAAAGCCCCACAGAGAACTTTTCACATGAGTAGATGAAAATATGTATTCCATTTTTAGATAACTATTCTTTCTTGAGGTAAAAAAGCTGGTGGTCAAACTACACAAAATTATATTTCCCTTCAGTCATGAAACTCTGATAAGCACAAATGTTGGAACACCATCATGCTTAATGAACTCATTTATTTATTCACCCTTTCCTTTGAAACCAAGGTGACTCCCAGGCACTGAGAATGCTGAAATAAAAGATTTAAGGGGTCTCATGCTTCAGCCAGGAAGTCAAAAGTGAACAATTAAAATATGATGTGATTACGTCTGTGATAGAGATAAATACAGGAATGAATTGATGATCAACAGTTTCAGGGAAGGGTCCTAAGAAGAGGTGACTTCTGCATGGTATCCTTGAAGACCCTGTGAGAACAGCCAGAGAAAGGTGCTGTAGGCAGCATAAATGGTTTGCTCGAAAGCAGAGGCAGGTGAAAAACCATTTCCGATTTTCTCAGACAGAATTAATCAGTCTCCATATACAGCATTTCAGCATGCTGTCTTTATTTCTGTTAGCGTGAGTAGTATTTTTATTGATCTACATGCTCATCTCCTTTGGTGGACAGAACCTCCTAAAAGCAGGCTGATCCCTCTTTGCTTCTTCCATTTTTGTCTTGCTCTTATAACTTGTCTACATAGGTTTTATGGAATAAGTGAATGATTTACATTGAGATTTCACAAGAATCACCTGTGAAATGTATACTTCACCCAAACACCCAGTGTACCACTCATGAATAAGCTCAGCCCTTTGGTGTTTTGCAAACATGTCCCAATTCCCAGGGATAGAGCAGGAGAACGTCTTTTAGTCTTTTCAAAGAATCTCATCCCCAAGACATTTTTGTGGTCATGTGAAAAAGAGTCTGAGAAATATGCTCTCAGATGGCTGGAATGAGGAATGAGAACTGTTTTCCCTTTTACACAGTTTCTGGAAAGGTCAATAAGAATGAAAAAAGCATCAGTGTTGGTTGGCATTCTCAGTGCCTGAGCTGGAAGGTGTTTATACAGAGCAAAGTCTCAAAGGCTGATTCTACACAGGCCCCTTGCCAAGAACAGCTACAAAGTGGCAAGTCAAGTCAGCCAGGGCTTGTCAGCTGTCTTAGGAAGTCACAGTCCCAACCAGCTTTCATGAAAGTCTCTCTGAAGAAGCAGTTACCTTTCCCCAGCACCATCCAGGGCTTTTGCGAGGTCTAATCACAAAAGTTTCCTTTCCCAGCAAGAGCAGGGGACGTGCTCCCTTCAGGTAACTGACAAAGAGAAGCTTTAAGACTATGGAGCTGGGAATTTCTGGAACGAGGAAAGGCCCATCATTTAAAACTGATTTCTTTTTAAAGAAGTAGAGTAGAGAGCACTGATTATTTCAACTCCAGTTTTTAAGGGAATTTCTATAAGCCGGAATCAGCTAATGATGGTTATTAAAGGTAAGTGTTCCCTGATCCTCAGGAAGTAATTCTTCATCCTGGTGCTTTGGAGGCTGTGTCTTCACTTGAACTTTAGGTGGAATAAAGCCCTCCTGGATTTATCCTAATCTAACACACAAAACTGGTGATTCACAGGAGTCTGTTTATTCTTCCACATAAGTGTAAGGACAGTAGATTAGCTCCTGGCTTCTCTCCCTTCGGTCCAACTCCACCAGTAGAAGAGTGTAGCTTTTATGATTTAGAGTGGGTACATCAACTTCAGCCCTCTCTCCTCCTTCTAACAACAAAATAATAAAACACACTAAAACACCACTGTTTCTGATTTTTTTTCTTTTTTAAAGGACATTTATGTTCTTATGTAGTTCAGAGGCATGCTGGGAAATTTAGCTAAACCTGAAAGGAAAGCACTCTGGAAATCCTGAAGACTGGAGTAGTAGTCGGGAGTAATTTCTGACCTGTGATAAGCTCTAGAAATCAGCTTTCTCACCAAGATACAAAGCACAGTAAAAAAGAATGGGGTTACAGTTAGCTAAGGGAATCTCTTTTCACACTTGTGTCTTCTGTACGGGAGGTCTTCAAAAAGTTCATGTAAAGATTTGCATTATCTTTTAATTCTATTTTTCTGTGAGCTTTTTGAAGTACCCTCTTATCTCTATGTTACCCAGGACATTAAGAATCTTACTGGGAGTATGCACACTTAGTGATGCAAAGGAAGTCTAGTTTTGAAGTTTGCATGTGTACATCGTTCGTGCACTCGGACACATACAGACTGCTAACTTATATTATTGTCTAAGATTAAAAATAAAAATTGAAACTAAAAGACATTGTTCTCAAGAGACCTTCCTTCCCCTGACTGCAATGCTAGGTGAGATGTGTCTGTTTCATTTTCATACATCGTTAGGTTCTATCTAGTACTAAAAGAAAAACCTGCCATAGCTTTTGGGGGATGGGATCCTGTTCTTGGTTAAGTTGCTAGGAATTCTAAAGAGGGTCAACATCTTTTCTGTGTCCAGTCCTGCCCAGAAACAGCTATTAAAATACTCAAACACTGGCTGCAAGGAGAACTTGACCTCTGATCTAGTATAAGCCCCATAGATACAGACATTCTTCCCATCTGCCCTCCCATACTCTGACCCCCAATGAATCTTGAAGACCCTGGATTAGCCTTAGCATTCCTTTGTCTATATCATGATGGTCTGTGCTTATGCCTAATTGGTCCTGCCTCACTAAAGGTTCTTCCTGGAAGAATTAATTTTCATTAATTTTCTTTCATTCATCACCACTTATTCTCAAAAAAGCCTTGATTCTTTATCAAGCCACTAATTTTATTTTATTAAATCAACTATTCTACTAGATTCCAAGACAATTTAGGAGCTATTGAGGTTGCAACATGATACCAAAACCACTGGTCCACTCAGTTAAAACAAAACAAAATAAAATACAAAAACTTTGAACTTTTTCCTTTTTTTTTCTTAATGGGAGGAGGAGGATGTGGAAGTGAAGATACAGTAAAGCTGGTGTCCCCATGGATCTTATGAGTTCTCATCCAGTTGCATGGTATCATTGTAAGAGCCTAGTGCTGTTACTATCTTTGATTTTTTGATAAACCTGAAAAACAAGTTCAACAAATGGTAAAACATCTGGATCTGTGACAAACAATGACTTATAAAAGAGAATAACAAACAGTTATTTGGAAAGTGTTAAGACCCAGATGGTTCATCAGGGACTACTTTAAAGGTGTTTGTTCAGAGCCTCCCTCTCAAAGACACCTACACAAGAGCCATCAGCTGCCAGTAACACTGAGGAAGATTTACACTTCCCAACACACATACTCTGTGGCAGCCCTTTCGAAAATCACAAAAGAAAACAAAAACAAAGGCAAAGCACAAACAGGAAAAACAGACATTGTTCCATTTTTTCTTGCACCCAGACCCTGAAAATGTCAAAGACAGAGCTCACATGCCCTTTATCGGAACTTCACCTCAGCTGTCCTTTTGCCACATGCAAAACAACTCCATTCTCTAGAAGGATCAGAATGCCCGGTATATCCTTAACAATTTTCCTGTTACTGGACACTGAAAATGGAGTTATACCTTCACTGACAAGGAAGCTTTTGAGAATAGAGAGTTCCGATCAAGCACAAGGAAAAATAATTGGAATAGTCAGTGGTTTGGTGTATCTATCTACCACACTTCCCTTTGTTTTTCCTGAAAAGTAAAGCTGGATGGCTGTTCACCCAGGGATTTTTGGCAGAGTCCCGGAAAAACAGGTTTGTAATTGTTAATGTAGTTCTAGTGGTTTAGGAGAGGTAATGGTCTTAGCTATATTATAGAATGACTCAGCAAATATAGCTCAGATGATCAGGAGATTAATTTGGAAAACAAATTTCTCATCTGTATAAAGACTTGGACATTAATCTTATTGTTTCAATTTTCTCAAAAGCAATTTATATGTATATGTATGTTATTATATTTGTACTTTTTTTTAATTGAAAACTTATGGTAAAGTATATATACATATTTTCCCCCCACTTGTTTCAATTTTCTCAAAAGCAATTTATATGTATATGTATGTTATTATATTTGTACTTTTTTTTTTAATTGAAAACTTATGGTAAAGTATATATACATATTTTCCCCCCACTTCTTGTTGTTGCTTGGTCTTATTCTTAATGGTTAAGTATAGTTTGCTCCCTTAATCTCCTTTTCCAATGAAGTTTGGCTTGCAAATGTCAGCCTTGCAAACAACTGCTCAACAAGGTTAAGTGCCGACTTAATGCAGTTAAGCAATAAAAGATGCTGTCTCCACTTCCTTGGGAGGTAAAGTGGACTGATTCATCTAGCCTCAGGCATGAGCAAATTTCATGTTCATCTGGATAGTTATCTGGGCAGGCTCTGGGCCTTCCTCAGTTCTCACTCTCATGCATTCTGATACTCTAGTTTTATAACATTGGCCTAAAAATGAAACTTTATTAATGTTACCCCACCAATGCTGGGTGTGATTCGTCAAGCCTATGGAGTGACAACAGTGGAGTGGCCCACTATCACAGACAGACAAGAGGAAGAGAGCAGTGTTTACACGAGATAATTTGGCTTTTCTTCTGAATCTAGTGTGCCAACTTAGATAACTACTCTCGCTTAAACAAAGTAAATTATTTTGCTCATACAAGGTAAGGACTCTTGGTATTGCATTTAGTTTTGTTCATTTCTCTTCCCTGGACTTTGGTTCTTACAGTATGGTTCTCACAATGAAACAACTTGTTAATCCAGTCCATTGAGATAGAAATGAAAATTAATCACACTGGTCCCTGCCCATCAATAAGAGAATATATTATGAAAGGAATGTTTCACTTTTCATTTGTTTTTTTCTTTCATAGTGCTCAAAAACAGAATATTTTGTCTGAAATTCTTTACATAATCTTCTGATTGGAGAATTGCCAAAATAATGTCTGAAATAGGAGTAATATTGCAGAAAACACTAAAGAAGAAAATTTCAGAACCAGGGGCAGTGCTCCCTGAGAGCCAGAGTTCAGTGCTCTCTGCTGCATCTCTGCACTGTTCACTGGTCAACACTTAGTGCCTAGCATAGTGTCTGGCACGTCACAGGCAATCGTAGAGAATAGATGTCTGTTCAATGAATGGAATTCCCTACTATAGTGCCTGCTATAGTTTCTGGAGGTGGACTCTTTCATTCCACTTTTTTTTTTTAACTCCACTTTATCTTTCAAGAGAGGAGGATTCATTATAGAGAAAAACCCAGGTTCACAAGAGAATATATTCTGTTTGTTTCTGACTCAGGATTCCACACTATAATCTAAGCAGCAAACTCAGACCAGGACAGAAAAGACAGGGGACACCTCTCCTAGGTTGCCATTGCCTCAAGTGCATTTATTTCGAGAAGTAACCATGCTCGAGATATGTTTATGTTAAGACTAATAACATGAGCTTTCTTTAACATGCAATAGTTGACCATAGAAGAGGGTTTTGTGGCCAGTGAACTCCTTGGGGATCAGCCTTTGATGGCCAAAAAGGAAAGATTGACTGCACCTTAATGATCAGTCTGTAAGATGGGAAGTTTAAGTTCTAACGTTACTGGGCTAAGGACCAGTCTAATGAACTTTTTACCAGACAACTTACACTGGTGTTTCTGTTTCATTGATGACTTTTTGCACGGTCCTGGGCTAAGATGGACAACTGTATTCACACACAACATTCAGAACCATTCTGAAAGTAGCTTTCAGTAAAAACCACATAGTCATGGACCTACTATGTGGCACTTGGAGCAACTGATGATTCCAGTGCTCTATGGATCATGTTATCTCGTAAGTCATATGTGTTTAACTGGTCTAACCAAAGTTATAATTGAACCAGCTCTTCACATGTGTTCTTCCTTGCACTTTCAAGAGAAAGGCAATACAACCATGGGCAGGCTGAAACCCTGTCTTCAGGACATTTGAGTGCAATTTGAGCCGTGGAGTCAGACTTTTAGAAGTGACACCCAGGGTCCTCACTCCAGAGTATTAATAGGTCACCAATCCCCTCTCTCCACTTTCTAAAAGAAATATTAAACAATCTGGAGCTCAATAAGTGATGTTATACTGAGTTACAATCTTATTTGTCTAGCAGAGAATACTAAAAAAGACATAAAACTCACCACGTTCCCAGTCTATCAGTAAATATTTATTGAACAATACCAACTTCAGACAAAAGTATAATATGCAGTATTGTATGTCTAGTTGGGTAGAAAAGAGCAACACAAGCCAGTTTAGGTGCAGAATTCAGAATTAGTTGAGATGTCAGTGAGTCAGGAGCTTATAAAACAGCTGTGTTTCCAAAACATAAGTTGGCAGCAACATGTACATGCTCTTAGAGATATAATGGGAGTTGGGCACTCCCAAAAGCTTACATTATCTATAATGCCCCTGAATCATAGACTAAAGAATACAAACTCATGAAGTTTTATTGTTCCAAAAGGAACACTACCGGGGATGCCAGAGATACACCTGCCCCAAAGCTCCCTGCAAAAGGCAATCCTATTCCTGATTCTCTCGGCCAGCCAGGCAGGAGAAAGACTGTGTGTGTGTGTGTGT
>NW_007733221.1:22486-33628 GCF_000696425.1 Galeopterus variegatus
AATCCTATTCCTGATTCTCTCGGCCAGCCAGGCAGGAGAAAGACTGTGTGTGTGTGTGTGTGTATGCGGCAGGGACAAGGGGGTTTCTCAGCTCCAACTCACTACACCAGGAGGACAGGGTCATGACGGCTGGAGTGGGGGACAGGGAGGATGAGAAATGGGGACTTGAGGATGGGAAGCTGGAATGTGGGCTCTGTGGGCAGTGCTCATGAAGAGCCACCCTGGGCAGTGGGAGAATGCAATTTCACCTTCTCTCCTCGCACTTGCTCTGCATTAACTCATGGTGGGATTCTAAACCAGGCACTTTCTTCCTCTACATAAAGACAGATCTGTGTAACAATGAAGTGTCAGTTCTTGGGAGATAGCTAAAATGTGGGTTCCAAAAGGAGCTCTGCTGTTTACTAGCTCTGTGGCTCTAGGCAAACTAACTAACTTTCCAGTTCATACTGCCTTTCACTACTTTAACTCCTGGCTAGCTCTAGAGGGCAGAGGAGAAGAAACAGAAGGAAATTTTCCCTTTGCTTCACTGATCACCACTGGCACCACTCCGCTTCGCCAAGCCCCTGATCTGATCATGGTTCCTGCAGGGATTCTGAAAAGGGGAGAAGCACACACAAAGTCATGAAACTGTAATGGGCGGGGGTCTGAAGCAACGAGGAAAAGAAAAAGTGAATTTTAGTGTCAAAGCAGTTCCCAGTCCTTTAGCTTAGAAACCGCCTCTGCTTTCCCCTTCTGCTGCCCTCATCCACACGCTGTCCTGCAGACTCTCTGCAAACCATATGTCACGCTTCAGGCAAGGTGGTCTGTTCTGCTGTTCTGCTAATAAACCTGCCTTGGGGTTTGGATTCATGATAGTGTTTTCATGAATTTTCATTTAAAAAACAAACAAATAGACCCCTGGAGAATTATTCCTAGGGCTTTATCCTCATGATAACCTTAAAATGAACTTATCTTTAAATTTGAAACTTTAAAATTTTAAAATGAACTTCTCACCTGCTTTACTTTTATTTAACAGTATCACAATTAGGAAAGCTAATCACTTATTATTAAGAAAATCTGAAACAGAGATTAGAGTTTTACAATAGCCTTCAAAGGGACTGTGTGCTCAGCTGAAGAAAAAGAGAAATAACAGGAGTTCCATCAGGGAAGACGTGGCTTCGGCATAGCCTCAGTAGTGTGAGATGTCCTTGCTGGCCATGACTTGGTCAAAATTCTCTCCCAGCCACTGCCCCCATCACCTCCACTTCTACCTCAGCTGCAACACACAAGCTGAGGATAAGGTCACAGAGAGAATAACTCATGTGTTGTGCTGGAGCCCACTCATCTTGAGAATCAATTGTGCATATCTCTCCCTAACTCTGTGTTCACTAACTTCATGTTCGTAGATTGAAATCATCCACGTAGCGTTTACATCATGGGAATAGGCAAATGCTACAAATCAGGACTTTTCTGGGTGTGTGGCAGTGGGGAGATTGACTTTTTTTTTCACAGAACCTCAAAAAGTACTTTACTTCTCAGATGTCACTACTAAATGACCGTACCTTTTGACTGAAAAATACTATATATGTTCTATAAAACATATTATAGTTTCAGGACTAAATTTAATGCTCAGATACAATGCTTGTTTCTTTTTTCACTCGAATGTGTGATAAAATCTTTAAGCAATATAATTTTTTCCCCTTTGGAAAATCTGAAACAGAGATTAGAGTTTTACAATAGCCTTCAAAGGGACTGTGTGCTCAGCTGAAGAAAAAGAGAAATAACAGGAGTTCCATCAGGGAAGACGTGGCTTCGGCATAGCCTCAGTAGTGTGAGATGTCCTTGCTGGCCATGACTTGGTCAAAATTCTCTACCAGCCACTGCCCCCATCACCTCCACTTCTACCTCAGCTGCAACACACAAGCTGAGGATAAGGTCACAGAGAGAATAACTCATGTGTTGTGCTGGAGCCCACTCATCTTGAGAATCAATTGTGCATATCTCTCCCTAACTCTGTGTTCACTAACTTCATGTTCGTAGATTGAAATCATCCACGTAGCGTTTACATCATGGGAATAGGCAAATGCTACAAATCAGGACTTTTCTGGGTGTGTGGCAGTGGGGAGATTGACTTTTTTTTTCACAGAACCTCAAAAAGTACTTTACTTCTCAGATGTCACTACTAAATGACCGTACCTTTTGACTGAAAAATACTATATATGTTCTATAAAACATATTATAGTTTCAGGACTAAATTTAATGCTCAGATACAATGCTTGTTTCTTTTTTTCACTCGAATGTGTGATAAAATCTTTAAGCAATATAATTTTTTCCCCTTTGAGGAAAGTATAGGGATGTAAGCTACAAAAGAATAAAAAAGTAGGTAGATTAACCAAGTCTTATTTTCAAAGAATAATTTTACTTTGAGAGTCTGCTGAAAAATGTTGTTAAACTATTTGTAATAACGTTTCTAGTCAGAAAATTTATTAGTATGGTTTATGTTACAACACAAAAGGCAAAACTTTCCCTTTTCAAGTTACAAACATAGTTTCACATTTGGGGGTTGTGAGGGGATCCAAATGGGCCTCTCTAGCTTGTTTTGAAGTCCTACATGCCTTATTTTGTTACGCTATCTTTGGAACTGAGATACTGTCTCTAGACAGTTCAACTAAAATACACATTGGTTNGACCGTACCTTTTGACTGAAAAATACTATATATGTTCTATAAAACATATTATAGTTTCAGGGCTAAATTTAATGCTCAGATACAATGCTTGTTTCTTTTTTCACTCGAATGTGTGATAAAATCTTTAAGCAATATAATTTTTTCCCCTTTGAGGAAAGTATAGGGATGTAAGCTACAAAAGAATAAAAAAGTAGGTAGATTAACCAAGTCTTATTTTCAAAGAATAATTTTACTTTGAGAGTCTGCTGAAAAATGTTGTTAAACTATTTGTAATAACGTTTCTAGTCAGAAAATTTATTAGTATGGTTTATGTTACAACACAAAAGGCAAAACTTTCCCTTTTCAAGATACAAACATAGTTTCACATTTGGGGGTTGTGAGGGGATCCAAATGGGCCTCTCTAGCTTGTTTTGAAGTCCTACATGCCTTAGTTTGTACGCTATCTTTGGAACTGAGATACTGTCTCTAGACAGTTCAACTAAAATACACATTGGTTCCATGGAAAAGTAATATGGAAATGAAAGATTAGTAAAAAATAAAATTATCAGATTAGCAAATAGAGATGGGGTTTGAGGGAGTGAGACGGAGGACAAATGTATTTTGGTAGGTAGTTGGAGCCAGGGGAAGTCTTGAACGCATGTTCTATTGGAGAAGAGGTCTGTAATAAATTGAGGCAATATAAGGCCACTTGGAGAGAATTTGAGGGAGGGAAAAATTTTGCTCATGATTTGGTCTCAAGTTTGACTGCTCACCAGACAGTCAGCTCCATTAAGTCAAGGAGACTCTGTAGCCACCTCATCCCTCGGCCTTGAATGGTGCCTCGATCATATTTAAGTGAATGAATGAGGAATGTGATAAGAAAGGTAAAAAAACCCTGCTGCTTTAAAATTAAACCTTTTTCTTTCTTTTTATCTTAGTTTAAAAACACAGGCAAGATAACATGGTTTTAGGCAAATTCTGCATCTTCTGTTTGACCCATTTAGAGCATCCATTCTCACAAAGCGTGGAGATAACATTAGATTTTAAATTTATGTTCTATCCACAACAATTACTTCATCTCCTTCCTAAGACAAGGAAGGCAAGCAGATGAATGGTCAAAGAAAAAGACTATGGAGGAATCAGGGCTGGATTTACATTGTATTTCCTGGGAGATCTTGCTGCTTTCACATTCTCTAGTTTACCTGTCCATATGAGTCTTTGTTAGAAGCTCAAAAATAAGAGAATTACAGCACAGGGAAATTGGATCTCTAAAAAAACAGCGATGCCTTTTTTTGGAATCAGAAAAAAAATATTTTAGTTGCTGTAGATAATTTTATGTGTCAGTCAACAGGATTTGAAGAACTCTAAAAATCCCATTACTATAGCAAATAATTAGTAATAAAATTTCCTCTCTTTTCATAGATATTTTAAAGTCCTATATGTATATCCTAGATGGATATTTTACTATATATAGGTATCTCCCTGTCTTCACTTCTGATACACACCAGTTAAAATACAAGAACAAAAAGTTTCAAGCAACTTGGTTAAACTCTAATTGACTCCCCTAGTTCTCTTTTCATAGATATTTTAAAGTCCTATATGTATATCCTAGATGGATATTTTACTATATACACACCAGTTAAAAAACAAGAACAAAAAGTTTCAAGCAACTTGGTTAAACTCTAATTGACTCCCCTAGCAATTTTGATGAAAATGATATAACCCTCCATAGTTTATGCCCGTGACAGAAATGTATAATCAGTCGGAATACTTTTCAGACATAAAAACTCAATATAATCTATAACAGGTAAAGTTTATGCCAACGAAAGCTCAGGATTGTAATTTACAGTTAAGAGTGAAGAGATAATGGAACAAACCAGTTTTTCTTATAAGGGAACTGGGTGTAGGCAACTTTTTTCAGTCTTTCTATTCCCAGTCTTTCTAAGGAGACCTTTCTTCTTCCCAATCATGGAGAAGCTTTGTTCTTGATTATTAGAATTGTTTTCTCAAACAAAATTACCAGCCTAAAATATAAACTCACAGATGAATACAGAAAATGCACTTCCAAAGTACTACATGGTGGTTTTAAGAGTTTATGAAAGACACTGATATGATTCCATGGCTTTACAGGTGAGTTCCTCACTGTGTTCAATATAAAACAAACAAACAAACAAAAACACCCAAAGGCTATGCATCAGCAATATGAAGATAAATTTCCCTGCTCAAAATCTAGAAGTCACCTATATTCCCATCTAGGAGTCTCTTGATAAAACCCAGGGCTCCAAGGGCACGATATGACCCACTCCCATTTGCAGATGAGTCACTAGGACAGATTTTCTCAAAGAGGAAGGGGTTGTGAAAATACGGATACACTTCTATAAATGGCATAATGGGGATTTGAATTTTTAAAAATGCCCCACAGGCGACTTTGCCCACCGGCCACACCAGGGAAGGACTGCTTAAATGCCTTCGAAAGAACCACATGACCTCAAATATTTAAAGAATAACTTCCCATTTTCCCTGAAATTTTTAAAATTATTTTATGTTAATGTATTTTGCCCATTGGATTTTCAGCTCATGTAAACTTTTAAAAATCCTTTTTTCATAAAATGAGCTAAGGGAGATTCACTCACTTTTACCACAAGGTTGAAGTCATACTCAGTCACAACAATACCATGATTATTAGAAACATCATCTTTACCTTTTTACGACCCACCAGCTCATTTTTAAACTCTTACAAGTTACAAATCATTAAAAACACCTTTACAACCAACATATGTCAGAGATCTAATATCATGTTACCTTCTGGCACCACATGGTTAGCTGTCTTATTTATTTTTAGTCTACATTTTCATGGTTAGTTAAATAGAAACCACATAAAGAGTTTGACCTGTGGTACAGTAGAAATAAATTAAGAAAAGAGGAAGAAAAAACTAATATGAGATCAATATACAGGGTTTTCTCTTTCTGTGATATATGAGCTCTCAGGGCATTGACAAAAAGCATATATATATATATTTCTAAACATTGCTAGCTATGGTGCTAATGTACACTAGAGGAGCCTTCAAATATCAGACTATTGATCCATCCTTTCTCTCGATATTATTTTCCCTGCATCATAATCTGATGGCCTTTTGGAGGGTTAGGCAATAAAACTGCCAAACAAGCAGGAACTCTCACATGGAGCTTCGGGTCTTGTCTCCAATGTCTCAGCTGGATTTGGGGTCATGCTCCTGTGGAACAGCTGCTTCCAGAGAAGCCCCTCTAGAGACATACTTGGTCACTTGCCACGATTTACACGATTATCCATCATGGGGACCAATCTATCCCAGGAAGGCTCATTTCAGAATATAATATGGTGTGGATTGAAGACCTAACAGAGAGAAGTGCACCCAGAGGAGTGATTGTGATCTTTTAAATCAATAAAACCTTGGAAGCGTTTTGTAAATTGACTTACAAAAAAAAAAAAAAAAGAAATGTTCACTTCTCAACACACCACTGTACTTTTTGATTTGTCTTTTGTTAAGTCATTCTGAGCAAAGGGCTGCTGGACCAGGAGATTTAAGACCTTGAATAGTGACAACAGGGCTAAAAAGAAAGTTCTCTGATCTTGCCTATTACCTTACCAAACTCTGCAGTAAAGAGCATCTGTTCCTTCATCCAGTGGACTTTCAGGTGTGGCGGAGAGAACAGGCATTTGGAAATTGATCTCAACTGACTCTGAGAGATCATAAATCATGTTAGAAGAGGGTCTGTGTATATTCCCATCTTATTTTTGGACTACTCTCCCCCTCAGTTTGTTCTAGTGGCCTTCTTTCTCTTTGAGTAGATCATGTTTTTCCACAAAATCTTTGCACTTGCTGTTTATTTTGCTGGGAGTGCTTTTCCTCCACTGTTCATTTGCCTGACTATGTAAACTAAATTAGATCTCCTTATTCAATCATTATTGCACTGTTAATTTTTTATAGAATTTTCTCACAATTTGCACTTACATTTTTGGTTTGTTTCATTTCTCATTTCTGTGTATCGTACCGGCATGAAAGCCTCAAAAAGGAAGGGAATACATAAGCTGACATATAGTAGGGGCTAAATAAATATTTATCATATCGAAGAATTTTAAAAAATAAAGAATAAATAATTAAATGAAGGCTCTGCAAAAAATTGACAGTCATAACTCTGGATTTCAAATACAGCTGTATACAGTTGTACTGATGTTGCTGTATTCAATTAAGTAAACGTTTGAGTTTTAGTTTGTACACAAATCAGAGGAAGTTTCAATCGTTCATATTTTAAAATCACATTTTTCTCAATAGGAACGAATCCTTTAGGTGAAATATAAACATCGCTATTGTCTCTTAATATTAGAGGCTTTTTAATACCTAGCTTTATAAGTACAGAGCTTTGTAAGTACAAAAATATCCCTGTATTGATGCTAAGTAAAAGGCAGAGTAAGCAATTCTATTAAGCTTTTGACCTAGTTTCTCTCTGGTTTCAGCAAGGCAATTGATAAGTCCTCAGTTAGGTACAATTTGTGAATGACTATTCAATTCCACTGTTATCCACTCAGAGGCATATAGGTGGAGTAGGTCCTATATACTTATTTATGGCATAATCATTTACATAATTTTCTGTCATCAAAAAGAAAAATAAGACAAACTCTTGACACTGAGTCAATTCTAAAACACAGTATTTAAATGTTATTTTAGAAACAGCATTGATTGTTGCAGAAGACAAGGCATTTTTGATGATTACATGAAAGTTTATGTGGTAGGTTTAGTAAGTTTTGAGTACAGAAAGTGTTGGGATCAATAGACTCCATGAATCTGTTTGAAGTTTTCAATAAAGCCCTTAGTGGTAAGAGAGAAACCATCTAGAATTTGCTGCTTCACCTCAAACTGTGGTGAAGAAATCTTTATGGTCAAAATCTGCAGGGAGACTATTTATGAATACCATTTGATCCAACAATTATACTTTTAAGAGTTTATCTGACAGATAAAGTTTCACAAGTGCGTAAAGATTCTTAATGCAGTATCATTTGTTAAAAATAAAGTTGGAAACAACTTAAATGTCTATCAATATGGGATTTCCCCCCCTAAATATACTGATTATTTGCTATCTGTCAGAAACTATTCAAAGCACTTTTCACACAATATCTCAAATAATCTTCATTACAACAATAATTTTCAGTTATTGTCTAAAGTTGCAGTTTAAAGATGAAGTAAAGTAATTTATAGGAAACCATAGAGATAAAAGAGGCTAATAACCTAGAGTTTGAATCCACGCAGGCATTTAAAAAAAATAAGGTATACCTATATTTACTGATAAAATATCTAGGTGATATTTTTAGGTTTTAAAAAAAGCAAGTTGCCTAACAACATATAGAGTGCTAATAAAATAGCACTATATTTGTATATTTACACAGGTGTATATAAAGTACCTAAAAATGTCTAGAAGAATATGTTTAAACTTACCAGCAGTCACCTTTTATTCGTAAGCAGAAGCTTTAAGTGGGCTTTCTGCTATTATTTTTTTTAACTTCTCAATTGTTTTAATTTTATACTTTTAAATGGCAAAGAAGATCTATGTTTCGTGTATTATTAAAATAAAATCAAGCACAACTTCATCCCAACCCTAAAAGCAACAACTAACAAGGTTTAGCACTTATCGGTCATATTTTTGTTCCCTAATAATTAAAAAATGTTATTAAAGAATCCAATTTTACATAATCTATACTCACATGTAAATATAATCTGTATGTAACACACGTAAAGTCCTGAACATATAGTTTTCATTGGGGAAAAAAAGAACAGGAAAAAAGTTAGAATATGTTAAGTTCAAAACTATTTAGTAACTTTATACACACGGCATATGTGAGAAAAACAATTACTACAAAGAATCCATAAAGATAAAATTGCTTAACAAATAATGGATTTCAAAGGAATATATATATATATATTTTTTCCTTTTTGTCTTTTTTACTGGCCGGTAACGGGATCGCAACCCTCGGTGTTGCGCCCGTACCGGGGACCGGCAACGGGATTGCAACCCTCGGTGTTGCGCCCACACCGCGCTCAGCCAGTGAGCGGGAACCGGTCACCACATGGGATCCAAACCCTCAGCGGGAGCGCTGCCGCGCTCCCAAGCGGCGCACTCTCCAGTGCGCCACCGGGCCGGCCCTCAAAGGAATATATTGAATATAAAAATCATAATGGAAGTTGTAATGATTTAGTGTATACTGTACTCATTCTAAAAGGATTCATGTATTTTTTAAAAACATCTATCTATAAACATTACTCAAGAAGAAAGATAATTCCATCTTTGTCCCGATATACATTTTATTTATTAAGTGTTATGCTATTTAAGTCATCTATATAATGAATGACAAAAGACAGCGTTAGAGTTCATCAGAAAATTTTGATCATAAGAAGGAAATGAGGTAGAAGAAAACTTGTGTATCATGAAATATTGACACTGGGCTTTATTAAGTACTATATAGTGATAATGTGATAGAAAGATTATTAATCCTATAAATTAAATTCAATTTAATAAACTCCTACTAAAACAAGCATTTTACTGTCAGCCAGAATTCAGTACATCTAGGGACAGCTATCATTGAGGCGTAAGGGAAAAATTCCCCTCTCTTTCTCCTTCTCAACAGTTCACAGTTGTGAGCAGGAGGTGGAGGGGAGAGAGGTGTGCCTGAGGGCAGGAGGGTGCTGGTGGTAAAGACAGAAAGGCACTCCTAGAGCCCAGCCACCATGTTAAGAATTTGAGAATTGTCCTTATCGCCTATGTGACTTGTCATTGCTCCTGGGTTTTGGCTGCTAACCTAATTTACTCAGTTTTGCAACGAAACAAGGAAAGGGGCTCAATCCACTCTCCTTAATCCAGTTAGTCAGATCTGATTTGCAACGTACATTAGTACTCCCTCTGTAGCAACTGCAAAATATTAAAAATGATTCTAGAAAAATATATGCTAGAAAGTGCTTCAGGTATTTTTTCTTTAACTAGGAGAGCCCAAGGGCAAAATGACTAGGTTCTAAAATTTCTAGGAATGACATCTCCTTGTTTAGAGCAACCTGAAATATGCAGATGCTGCTGGCCTACTCCTAAGGAGAACTTCTAGTTATTTAATGAGAGAGAGCAAAGATAATACCAGTCACGCAATAGCAGTAAACTGATATTCTTTTCATGAAGATGTTATGCCTCATTTAGGGGATCTATTAAACTTCTAGTTACAATGAGATGTTGTTACCTTCTATGGCTTTAGAAAACATTTTCTTATTTTTTCCCATTGACTATATGCATGGGAAAAATTAGTTGGTGGACTCTTCAAGGTCTCCATTTACTAAGTGACACTTGGTAACAGACATTTGAAATAGCAACCGAATGCTAAATTGCATGTTTTCTATACACAAATTCATGCTAATGAGTGGAAACACTAGAAATAGCTACATGTACTTAAAACAGTCATCATTTTTTCTGCAAATGAAACAAAATAAAAAATATAAAAATTCATTATCTAATGTACAAAAATACTGTTGCTTTAAGGCAAACAGAAAAAAGTCAAAATTTGCCTCCATCTAGACCAAAAAGACCTTTAAGAAATAAGGTAAGTCATGAGGAACTAGGCAAAAGTGAAGTTGCTAAAACCAAAATTTCACTTTTCTATTTGTAGAATGATTTTCCTAAATCCTACTTCTAAATTATTTTTTATTTTATATTTTTACCAAACAAAATAAAGGAACTCTGCTAAAAATTTCAATGTAAATAGTTAAATCATTTAAATTAATTGTATTTACTGTCATGCCAGATAGCTTCATGCAGTATTTTATATTCATTCCTGTTAAATTTCATTATTTTATTTTTGACTTATTTTCCATCTTGTAGGAAATGTCTGTCAATGCTGAAACTGCCAAGGACTGTCATTGGTCTATCTCCTTCATTTATGTCATCATCAAATTGATTAATCCCCCCATATTTTCACCCAGGTAGTTGACAAGGCATTGGATGGATCTAGCCGAGGACTCTTCTACATCTCTCCACTAGAAACTCCCTTTAGGCCAGGCTGATATCAAGCCTTTGGTATGGTTGTTACGTAACAGTTGTCTAATCCAGCTCTCCTTATTTCTCCATCTTAGTCATTTGACTACAATAAAAGATTTTCTCAAATATCTTGCTGAAATGAAAGCACATGGTAGTTATGGTATTCTCCTGGTCTTACCACTAGAAGCTATGTCAAAGGCATAGGGTGACAATAATATATTGTATATTTCAAAATAGCTAGAGGAGATGATGAAAGTTCTCACCACAAAGAAATGATAAATGTCTGAGCTGATGGATATGATAATTACACTAATTTGATTATTATACATTGTATACATGTATCAAAATATCACACTGTACTCCATAAATATGTAAAATTGTATGTCAATTAAAGAAAAAGAAATAGGAACAGAAAGTACATTCCTTGAAGGCTATATTAGTCCGTTTTGTG
>NW_007733221.1:33755-37071 GCF_000696425.1 Galeopterus variegatus
ACAATAATATATTGTATATTTCAAAATAGCTAGAGGAGATGATGAAAGTTCTCACCACAAAGAAATGATAAATGTCTGAGCTGATGGATATGATAATTACACTAATTTGATTATTATACATTGTATACATGTATCAAAATATCACACTGTACTCCATAAATATGTAAAATTGTATGTCAATTAAAGAAAAAGAAATAGGAACAGAAAGTACATTCCTTGAAGGCTATATTAGTCCGTTTTGTGCTGCTATAACAGAAATACCTGAGACTGGGTAATTTGTACAGAACAGAGGTTTATTAGGCTTACGATTCTGGGACATGTGCATCTGGTGCAGGCCTCAGTTGGCTTTTACTCATGGCAGAAAGCAGCAGGCAGCTGGTGGGTACAAGCAGATCACATGGGGAGAGGAAGCAAGAGAGGGAGAGGGGAGGTGCCAGGGTCTTTTAAACAACCAGCTTTCACGGGAACTAATAGAGCAAGATCTCACTCATGACTCCCCCCACCTAGGGAGAGCACTAATCCATTCATGAGGGATCTGCCCCTGTGACTCAAACTGTCACACTGGGGATCAGATTTCCACATGAGCTCTGGGAGGACAATACATCCAAACACCATCAAGGGCAGCCATTATATTCTATTCATCCCTGAATTCCCAGTTTCAGAACCAGTGACTACATACCGTATAAATATATGTTCAATGACTGTTTATTGAGAGAGTCTCAGGTTTTTGAAAAAGTTGTTTTTCAGTCATCCTAGGTATGCTACTTTCTTGCTGTGTGACTCTGGACACATTTCTCAGACTCCAAGAATCTGAGTTCTAAATCTGAAACAAAAAAGTGCCCAGAATTTCTAAGATCTCCTTCAGGTACAAAACTCTATCTAGATTGGCCATTTCTTACCTTGTAACGAAGTGGCATAGTGACCATTTTCCTAACTCTATGTAGTTTTCTGGAAGAAATTTAAAACATTTTTTTCAATATGTCTACATCCTGAGGTAAAAACGTTTCTGTCTCCACTTTGTGTAAAGCAAATATTTCACCACATCTCTAAAGACTTAATTTTATTGATGTCAATCATCTTTAAGTTTGGAAAAAAAATGCAGATTGGATTTTTTTTCACCCAACTGTTTAACATATTGGAATATAAACTCAGAAATCTTAAAAGACTTTACTGGAAATGTGGTGATCTTAGCATTAGTAGATTAGCAATTCGAAGGAATGTATGAATCTTTAATGACTCATCTTCAGTTGAAGAGCAGGGATATTTTAAAACATTAAACTGAAGAATTCTGTACACAACTAAGAGAAAGATGTACGATTTAACATGGACTTCATAAAGACTGAGAGAATTATAAAATGCATATTCTAAAAACCCTAGTGTGTCTCTGTTTACTGAGGCTAATTAGTGTGTGGGTGATAGAAATGGGCACACACATCAAACACAAATTGGCTACTTTGTCCAGCAAATTGCTTCCACCGTGCTCCTACTGGGAATCACACTGACTTCTTGGCTATTTTCTTCCTATAAAGGGATTTAGTCATAGGATTAGAAAACTGGGTATAGTGTGTTTTCAACAGCTTTAATAGAGTTTATGAAGAAAATCTTTCTGTTTTCATATAAAAAGAGCAATTTGCTAAGGGATTTTTTTTTGTAAATGGGGAATAAGGCCTGAAGTGATGGATGGAAATATTTTTGGGGAAAAAAATACATAATGGCAATATTCACCAATATTTTGCTGTCCCTCAAGATGATGAATTACTTTAATCTTTTTAGATTAGTTCCAGATAAGCCCTTACTCTATTTTGAAAGAAATTAGAAAGCTTTGGTTTCAACATTGTGATCAGTGTTTGCCAACTTGTACAATGGTGATAACTTCCATGCCCTGGAGTACTGTTGCAAGGACGATGTGAGAGATGGCACAGGAAAGCATGCTGAAAACTGAAAAAGTTTGTATGAATATTAAATATGATTGTAGAGTATTATTGATGGTGGAATAAAATGATAGTCTATTTTGAATTTAGAAATGTTTCTCAAGAACACTCAGAATAAAGGACTTAGATGTTCACAGCAGGTATTCCGTTGGTCTCTGCCCTTGACCTTATCACTTCTGCCTCTCTCTGCTGATACCCCCTCCATCACCCCCCGCTGGGCACAAATAGGGAGTAAAGAGAGTGGCAATGAACCTGGATCCACTTGGGGAACAGGGTAGGCTACTCAAAAAGTAAGAAAAACACCAAGTTCAGTACTCCTGATTGTGAAACAAGGCAGTGACTTGGGGCGCTTCTCACCGAGTGACCTGGATTTCAGGCTGGCGGGTGTTGCACAACCTCTTCTCTGGGTGGCAGAGCCATGTGAGGTCACTGGGCTGCACCTACCAGCTAATGTCTCCGTGGTTCTGTGTCATAAACAATTTGTTTCTACATCTTCTGCCATCAGGATCCCGGGAAATATGTCCACACTCATTATCCATGAAAGCGTTTGATTGCCTAAGTGATTGCCTGCTTTCTACAGGGGAGAAAAACTTATTAAAGATACTTTTGGTCACAAGATTGTATTGTCAGCAGTCAGACTCTCCTCCTTTCTTTCTCTTTCTTTCTCTCAGTCTCTAATAGAAATAGTGGATAAACATATCCCCTGTTTGGATTGTTCATCTCGAATTCAAAGAGCCCTGGGAGATCTGTTAATTCTGTTCTGAAACTGGACGTGGCATGAAAGAATAGAAGGGAGATGTACAAAAGTGACATATTGTTGGCGCAATTCTCAGGAAGAAGTGCCGCAGAGGTGATCTGGGAACATTTAGACTAGCGAGGGTAGTGATGCAAAGAACTTAGGGACTAGGCTTCTTGCCTCCATCCTCCCCCACCTTCTCCCCCGCTGGGCACAAATAGGGAGTAAAGAGAGTGGCAATGAACCTGGATCCACTTGGGGAACAGGGTAGGCTACTCAAAAAGTAAGAAAAACACCAAGTTCAGTACTCCTGATTGTGAAACAAGGCAGTGACTTGGGGCGCTTCTCACCGAGTGACCTGGATTTCAGGCTGGCGGGTGTTGCACAACCTCTTCTCTGGGTGGCAGAGCCATGTGAGGTCACTGGGCTGCACCTACCAGCTAATGTCTCCGTGGTTCTGTGTCATAAACAATTTGTTTCTACATCTTCTGCCATCAGGATCCCGGGAAATATGTCCACACTCATTATCCATGAAAGCGTTTGATTGCCTAAGTGATTGCCTGCTTTCTACAGGGGAGAAAAACTTATTAAAGATACTTTTGGTCACAAGATTGTATTGTCAGCAGTCAGACTCTCCTCCTTTCTTTCT
>NW_007733221.1:37265-38414 GCF_000696425.1 Galeopterus variegatus
CTCCATACTAATCAGTTTAGTGTTGATAAAGTAGTGGCAAAATGTCCAGAGGAATCTCCTTGTGAGCATCCCTGAGCCTCCTGAACTCCTGCATCCCATGAACACATAGATACCTCCATCACAATCCTGGCCTTTGGGAAAGAAAGAGAGGTTATGGCACCAATACTTCCAAAGGGGAAAGGCATGACATGCATAAAGCCTATTTCTTGCTTTGGTGACAAACATAGAAAACAAGTGGGGCTTGGTTTTAAATTCCCCATGTGACAATTACTCTCTCACTGAAATCTAGGACACTTAAGTTCCTCTAGTATATGCTAGGCACTGTGCTAAATACTATCTTATTCTATCCTCATAGCAACCCTATGAAGTCATGATTGCTATTAAATCTATTTTACAAATAAGAAAACAGACTTAGGGAGGTCACACACCTAACACAAAGTCATTCAACTAGTAAACTGTGGAGCCATGATTTTCATCCTGCACTAGATAATTCCAAAACCCCTACACTTCACTGCTTTAGAAATGTGGGTGCTTGAAATAAAGAATGTTCAATCTCATTGATAAGGCATTATATACTTCCTATTTGTTTCCTAGGCTGGCCCATGGTAACAAGGTATAATATTCAGCTGCTCACCATAAGGCTGAAACAAGACGTTCACAGTGGGCTAGAACTCTTCTATGTCCTTCTGAGTCCAGAGATGCTCTGCTGTTCAAACCTTATGCAAGCTCTGAGCTGCAGCCCTCTGAGCCTTGAATTTTCCCACAGCCTATAACTGGAGCGCAGGCTATGGAGACCAGAAGTCTAGCACTTCTGATCTGGAGAAGGATGAGTGAAGGCTCTCTAGAAGCAAAGTGGGCAGAGCAGCCTACTCAGGGAAAAGTTGAAGCCAGATAGCAGCCTTTGAGAACTTAATCCAACTGCAGCGATGCTCATTCTGTATTTTGCCTTACAGGAAATCCTTATGCTGATGATCTTAAAAAGCCATTTGAGAAAGTTCATCACCAAATGTGTAGAACAAAAAACTGGGATGGGGTTATAAACATATTTCTCACACTGGCAGATTAAGGCAACTCAGTTCATATTTAGGAAAAATATGTATTTAATAATACTTTTTGAGGATAGTTATCTTTCAAGGTGGAGAGAGAGAA
>NW_007733221.1:39232-40623 GCF_000696425.1 Galeopterus variegatus
AAAAATATGTATTTAATAATACTTTTTGAGGATAGTTATCTTTCAAGGTGGAGAGAGAGAAAAGAAAATGTGGTGGAGCCCTACAATTTTGTCGGAACACAGGGAGAAAGGAGGTCAAGGAAGTTCACAGGCTGCAAGTCAGGTGGTCCAGCTTTGCATCCCGACTCCTGCACTAGGTCCTTGACCTTGGACATTAGCAACAGCAATGATAAAAATAGTGTTAACAACCTTTGTTCATTGAATTCTATGTGCCAAGAATTTGCTAAGAGCTTTCTACATATTATTTCATTTAGGATTTAGAACTCCATGAACTAGGTGTTATAAACCCTTTCTTAGGGATAAAGAAATGAAAGCTGAAGGAGTTGAAATAATTGCCCAAGGCCACAAAGCTAGTTAGTGGCTAAGCTTGTGGTAGAACACAAATTTGAATCCAAAACTCAAACTGATGACTCTTAGGCTATGCTGTTTTTCAAAGTTTAAGTTTTCTTACCCATAAAATTCTGTAACTGGCCACAGGATCTGAAAAGTCCCTGCCAACCCAGCCCTGGGAGCCCATGGAGATCTAAACATCTAAAAGAGGCACAACCAATGAGACATTTTTAATTCTTCCTTTCTTGTAGAATGTAAGCAATAGCAAAATGAATTGACTCTTTATACTGTTACTACACCCTGACAAAATCTGACTTATTCTGGACAAGTGACTGTTTCCAGAAGTACAGTTCTTAGCTGATGATATGATGCTGTTTATTCAATTTAAAAACTTTGCACCATTCTAGGTTTTGGTGTCCCACGCCTTGCCTTCCCTAGCAAGAAAGACTCTCCCAAAGAGGAGATTTCACTTCAAGAATTACTATCTGCTTAACTGCAAACATACTCATCACATTTAGAGTCTCATCAGTGGCCAGAGTTCTCATGGGGCCAACAATGGGTGGGAAAAGTGAAAAGTGGAGATATATTTTAGGCACCTATAGATAGCTTTGCTATAAAATGGACTACATGGGCACAAGACACTGAGTTCTGGCAAGGACGGCACATGTTAAGGACAAAATACTCCACTAACTTGACTTCACCTTTCTTGGATCATTCTAAATTTGGGAAACCTCTAGGTGTTTGGTTCCATATTTTCTTATGTACTGAAGGGGAAGAAAAGCATATATGGCAATGAGTTAACCTGCAAGACCTAGTCATCAACTGAAATAAAGTTTTGGACACAATCCTGAAGTATAACCTTCCAGAAAATATATTCAGAGGAATCATCAGTGATTTCCCAGAAGATTAAACAACTTGTCCTCTTTCCAATATGAGGGGGATTCTGGGCTTTCTAGACCTAACTTTGTTCAGCTCTGAGATGAATCTGAGACATATAAAATTGCTCCAACTAGGGAAGGGAA
>NW_007733221.1:41118-44507 GCF_000696425.1 Galeopterus variegatus
ACTTTGTTCAGCTCTGAGATGAATCTGAGACATATAAAATTGCTCCAACTAGGGAAGGGAAAAGAAGGCCGGTTGCTCTATTAAGGGACCTGGGTATTCATCAAATTACAGTCTGAGCAGCTGATAATTCTCCTTTGTTTTCCAGACCATGTTAAATGATACTGGGCGTGGTTAGGTTGTGGCAGGCACCCTGGTCAACAAGATGTCACTTATTAAGATAAATCTCCTTAAGAAAGGATTCCAGTGACTTTTGAATAAATGTAAAATATCAGAAGCATGCTATTTATGTCCTTTAATATCTCTCATAAACTTTAATAACCCCATAATATTCAAACACAATGGTAGTATTTCAACTATAAGCGAATACAGAAGAGCTGATGGAAAACCTCACAAATGCTATCAGAACTGGCCCCTCAGTTTCCTTCCATTTCATTCATATTTGCCTGTTGTTCAGATTTTCAGTCCACTTGATTCTTCACGAAGGAAATAAGGAGGATGTTGGAAGAGCAATTTGCAATATCCTGATCCCAGACACAGCAGCCGACTACAGACAGAACTCAAATCCAAGGCATTCCTGGAATCCTCATGTTAATTACCACATTATCAAGTCCTGGAAGGACTGTGAACTATCCTATAAGGATTCTGAGTAACTCGATTCCCCTCATGAACCTGAGCCACCCAGACGATGGAATGAGCAGCTTGTAGCCAGTCTGGGCTGCTGCTTCTCACCCCCGCAGCCTCAGAGCCTTGGCCCCTCCTGGTTTTGGCACATGGCCTGTCCTCTCCCACTGTTAGCCTCCTTGTTAGCGCGGCTTGGCAATCTTCCTCATCAACACGGGCTGCCTACAGTCTCCTCCTGTCCCTGCCCTTGACCCAGGCACTGCCCCCGTGAGGCAATATGAGCTCATTCATCATCTCCACTGCCTTCTGACTGTTGGTACCACATTGCTTCACCTGGGTTAGCAACTGTGGTTCTGAGATCCCCAGCTCCAGCTGTCTTCTGGGCTACAGCTATGCTCACCTAGACCTTATGCTCCAGAGTCATATTCATATTATTATATGAATTCATATCCAGGTGGAACACTTTTACTCATTGCTGTCAGGTGAACATGGACCTATTCTTTCGAGCATCTTCAGCCCGCCCACCTTACCCATTTGACTCTTTGGTCAGCGCCTCTCAACTTTAATATATATCCGAATCACCTGAGGGTTTTGTTAAAAAGATTCCGATTCAGTAGGCCTGAGGTGGGGCTTGAGATTCTGCATTTCTAACAACTTCCTAGGTGATAGCCATTCTGCTGGTCCATGGATCACATCTGAGTGACAATCTCTAGACAAGGAGCTTTGTCTTTGAAAGCTTGGAATTTCGAAGGTACTATCACAGCCACCACTTTGGGAGCCTCTTCTGTGTATAAGGTAGTGGAGACAGAAAGAAGACTGTGACACAGTCCCTGCTCTCAAGGGCCCAGAGTCTGGGACAGGGTTTCTCAACCTCAGCACTATTGATGTTTGGGGCTGGTTGTTCTTTGTTGGGGGGGTGTCCTGTGAATTGTAGGATATTTAGCAGCATCCCTGGTCTCTACTCACTAGATATAAGTAGCACCTCCCAAGTTGTGACAATCAAAAATGTCTCCAGACATTGCCAGATGTCCATTGTGGGACAAAATTTCCCCTTGTGGTCTAGGGAGACAGACAGACAAGTAAGTTAATAACGCAAATGATGGATCAAGTTATAGAAGCTGTGTACACACTATTCAGAAAAAGGGATGATTAACATTTTGGAGCATATAATGAGCATTTGGCATACAGTAAGTGCTCAAGAAAAGTTTGTCAGATAAACAAATGAACTGCTCATGTCCTCATACTCCCTGGTAACCTTTCTGGATGTATCTTGTAGAAAAGATAGCTGCACATTCCAAAGATAAACATCTAACCACTTCATTGACATAACGTACTTTCATGGACATATTTACCAAGTGTGTTACAAAATAACGAAGAAAGCTTATTTTTCACGATAAATCAAACGGAGCATGAATATTTGTGAGAAAACAAGGCTCTTACAATAATAAAGTTTTTTTTAAAGAGGCACTTTATACTGCTTTTTATAGCATTATATACACACTCATACTAGTCAATGATGAAAAAGAGTATGTGTTCATATTGCTCTGTAAATGAATTCAAGCGGAATGGTGCATTTTGTAGCTTGGTGCATCTTAAATACATGTTCCTAAGCAGCTGTGTCTTTTCCCCTACAGGTTTTATGAGGATGAATTCATTTCCAAGGAACTGTCTATTCTGGAATGCTATGCTCTTATACAGATGCATCTGACATCTGACCATGCATAAATAAGACAGCAAGTCAGCAACCAGATGAGCTTGGAGAACCTGAGAACCTGAGAAAGAAGAAAACCAGTGAGCATCTGCATTTATGAAATGGAGGAGAAATAAGCAGAGCAGCAGCTTGTAGTCTTAGTATCAGACGGCGGGATAAAAAATGTCAGTATTTGGACTTACGTAATGGAATGGTAAGATGAAGATCTTTTGGTTATTTATCTTAATATGGAGGCAAGAATAGAGAAGAGTCTGACTTTGAAGCAGAATAAAAGAGCTGTGACTGGAGAATACAGAAGGGGTAAGGGCATTTGAGGACAAATAAAAAGAGGAGGAATGGGGTGGGGGTGCACAGCATGGAACATTTCAGTGCAGTCTTTTAGACCTGCACTTGGTAAATGTTATCCCTTAACATTTTATAAATGAAAGCCAAAATAGGCCCACAGGGAATGTTCTTGGAAATATATACTGATTGGACAGCAATACTCACATTTGCCAAAGGAAAGTGTGACACTTGGTCCTGTTGCCAAAACACTTTTGCCCAAATAATGGCAAACATTTCCTTTCAGAATACGGTTTCTTAAGCCCCAATGTCAACTCCTGCACATAGTGGAAATGAGCAGATCTGAAGTCAATGCCAGGATCCATGGCTGGATGGCAATGTGAAGAAGCATTTTTGCTCCAATTTTCCTGTCTGGAGAATGGGGCAGATAAAACTTTCCACCAGTCTATGCTGAAGGAATATTGTAATATTGTGATGAGTCACAGGATAAAATTCTATTTTTTTTGTTTGTTTTAAGAAGAGTCTTACCACATTTACTATAGTGAAGGCTTATTCTGTTTTAGCCCATAAATTAAAAAAAAATAATATATAAAGAAATTACATATCCAAAAGATTTGAAAGTAGGGTCTTGAAGAGATATTTGCACACCCATGTGCATAGCAGAACTATTCACAATACCCAAGAGGTGGAAGCAACCAAGTGTCCCTCAACAGACGAATGGATAAGCGAAATGTGGTATATAAATACAATGAAATATTATTTAGCCTTAAAAAGG
>NW_007733221.1:45386-46822 GCF_000696425.1 Galeopterus variegatus
TCCGTTTTGAAAGACTGTAAATAAACAACACTACTTATAATGGTTAAGGTGGCAAATTTTATGTTATATGTTTTCACTACAATTAAAAAAAGGTTTTAGGGCCGGCCCCATGGCTCACTTGGGAGAGTGCGGCACTGGGAGCGCAGCAGCGGTGCTGGGAGCACCAAGGCCGCGGGTTCAGATCCTATATAGGGATGGCCGGAGCGCTCACTGGCTGAGCGCGGTGCAGGCGACACCAAGCCAAGGATTACAATTCCCTTGCTGGTCACAAAAAAAAAAAAAGCTTTAAAAAGATACAAAGAATTCAACCAAGGTAAGCAAAAACCCCTTGAATAATGCCCCCTTTTGGTTTTAGTATGACAACTTGGCTAAACGGGCACAGTCACTGGTTAGATTTCTTTGCATGGGTAGCCAAGGCTCCTGGTTACCAGCGGTGTCTGGTCACTAACACCCTTAATTCACAGAAAGGAATCAAATTTGCAAATGTCAACTTAGGGCTGTTGTCCCATGTTCTATCTAGCTTGTGCCTTTCAGTGACGTGTGATAACAGCAAAGGCGCCAGAACACTCCAGAGGGGGAAGTGGATAGTTAGTACTGTCATCTGTGTTAGCTGCCATTCGCAGCACTCATTTGTGATAATGTAGCATCCTGAACAGTCACCTCTGAAGACAGCTGTCAGCTCTGAGGCATTAAGAACAGGAAAAAAGTGCTAAGAGATTTAGATAAATGAGTGAATAATAAAATGGTGCAAATTAAAGCCAACACTATTCAAGAGACTTTTGTTTTTCAAGCTTAAGAAACCCCATTTTGGCCCAATATACAGACAATTAGAGTACTTCTGGTTCCGCTAAAGCACTGAGTTGCTCTTCTTGTGTGGCATCTGCTTTTTGCTAGTTTTGGAGGAGAAAGTGCTTCATGACTTGCTGCAGTGACATTATCTTAATAATTCTTCTTGTTGTGAAAGGAGCATAAATGTAATTGGAATGGTATGAACCTAATATAATGGCAGCATGGAATGCTGGGAGTGTGGGAATCACCAAAATAGAGCCTCAAGATCCGGACTCTCAATCATTACTTTACTGGGTCTTCCTGGGCAAGTCAGGACTTCATCTCCTTTTTTTTTTTTTTTTTTCTGCAAAGAGACAAGACTGAGCTAGACACCTCTCAGATCTACCACGGGAGACAGGGAGGATGGAGTGGAAGAGTTACAGAGTATGTTGACGCAACATGTGATGGAAAGTAACCAGCGACTCCTTGGTGTGAATGAACCCCAGGCCATTTCTGCCAGGCAGCAAATGATAAGAAGCTTAGGAGGTTTACTTTTAAGTGATGCTCTAAGGCTCTGAGCCACCAGGACTTCTGGGAATCACCACCAATACTCTAGTGTTGCACATTACTCAGTAAGCAGAAGGAATTTGTTGGAAAAAAAAATCAAA
>NW_007733221.1:47717-57420 GCF_000696425.1 Galeopterus variegatus
CAAGTCAGGACTTCATCTCCTCCTTTTTTTTTTTTTTTTTTTTTTTTTCTGCAAAGAGACAAGACTGAGCTAGACACCTCTCAGATCTACCACGGGAGACAGGGAGGATGGAGTGGAAGAGTTACAGAGTATGTTGACGCAACATGTGATGGAAAGTAACCAGCGACTCCTTGGTGTGAATGAACCCCAGGCCATTTCTGCCAGGCAGCAAATGATAAGAAGCTTAGGAGGTTTACTTTTAAGTGATGCTCTAAGGCTCTGAGCCACCAGGACTTCTGGGAATCACCACCAATACTCTAGTGCTGCACATTACTCAGTAAGCAGAAGGAATTTGTTGGAAAAAAAAATCAAAACAAAATAAAAACAAATCTCAAAAGATGTATTGGGATCACAATTATTTCCAATAGAGGTTCAGTCCTGTGGGGGAGGAGGGAGTCAGGTAGACGCTGTGGAGATCAGACACCTGGCTGATTAGCTCCACTGGGAAGGATGCAAAGAGCAAAGCTTTGTCATTCCAGCTCTTTGAAGAAGTGTCTTCTCTGGAGGCTTTTAAAAATAGGACACGCTCCCAGCAGTTAGAGAAGACAGAATATAAACCTTTCTTGGGGGAAGTGGATAGGGAAGATGGACTTCCAAAAGATTTGGGGCACTGGGTCTTGTGGACAGTTAGACTCCATAGATAACTGGGGACAAAGAAATTATGTTTATTAAACCTAAAACTCCTAGACACAGTGAAATATCCCATTGAATCAATTATTTTGTAAGGGCAAAAAAAAAAAAAAAAAGAAAAAAGAAAAAACCTTCACTAGTTACATGTAATCTGCTTTTGTTATTGTTGATGTTTCATTATTTTTACTGAATTGAGCTTTTGATGGGACAGACACTAAGGTGACAGTGCTTCAGGCAAAATCTCATTTCTTCCCTGTTTAATTTCTTAGTCAGAGTCATCCTAATGTTTTGGACAAAAGCTACATTTTCGACACAGGAATAAAGTTTGCAGATATTTGCTGCAGCTTCCTGCTACTGCTCTCTCTACAGTGATCAAGAAAGCTTCCTCCACAGGGAAAAAGTACTTCAAACTGTGGAAAGCACACAGATAAAGAGCACTTACATGATCCTAGATACCACTCTTCTATTGGTTACTGAAATATTCCCAAATGTCTAAGCAGATCATATTGTGTAAATAATTACCTCAATATTTTACTTAATGAACAATTTTTTATTGAGATACAATTTACATATAATAAAATTCACTGTACTGAAGGGCACGAGTGTAATTCGGTGGTTTTTAGTATATTTACAAGGTTGTACAACCATCACCATTCTCTAATTCCAGAACATTTCAATTACCCCAAAAAGAAACCCTGTATCAATAACCAGTCACTCCTATTTCCTTTCCCCACAGCCCCTGGAAGTCACTAACCTACTTTTTGTCACTGAATTTGACTATTCTGGATATTTCACATAAATGGAACCAGACAATATGTGGCCTTTTGTGTTTTGCTTCTTTCAAGTTAGCATGTTTTCAAGTTCATGTCATAACATGTATCAGTACTAACATCTTTTAAGCAATTACCATGTATAAGGTAGCTGAGTATTAATTAAAGCTTTTCTTTCAGATGCATGGAGTTGGTGCAGACCCAGCCCACTCTTATGACCAACCTTGGATACCATGGTCACAGGCAGCATATTTGTAGTGTAGCCTAAGAGTTACCAGAACCAAAAATAGATGAGTTAAACCAGTGAGACATGGCAGGTTACATGCCACACAAACAAGAAACAGGTCATAACTGAGGATCGAGGAAAGAAAGTACAAGATAAAGGAGATGTCCAGGGGCACAGTTAAGACTTGGGTGACAGACCAAACAAGAGAGAAAGAACAGAGTGTGAGATGAGGTCAGTGGCCAGGAATATGGGCCAAGCAGCCAGGGATCTGAAGTATCTGGGTCTGTAGCAGCAGGCCTGCCTGAGGGTATGGGGCTTCAGAGTTCTCTGTCATAAAACCATAGAATATTAGCACTGGAGGAAAACTTAGAGCTATCTTCTCTAAGTCCATCATTTTGAAGTCGAACAATCTGAGCCTTAGAGAGGCTAAGAGACTTCCACAAGTTCACCAACCTTAGTGATTACCTCTTCGGTCTCCCTCCTCTCAGCAGAATACATTTTCCACAATAACTCACTGCTACGGTCCCAGTAAATGAATTTGGTCATACATTAGTAACAAAATGCAGCTTAGCAGTCATTTATGCTATGTATGAGGCAGCTGAAGGTCTTAGACATTTTTACATTAGCTTAAAAGAAAAGTTTGATGTCCTTTCACCTAATCTTTACTGGTTAATTGTCTAAACATCCAGGGTTCCTTTACATTTTAAATAAATGTAATAGATTAGTGTCAATCTATTGGTTTACAAAATGAGAGAAATGAATGAGGTCCCTAAAAGATCAGCCAGTGGGAAAGGCCTAATTCTGCACTGTGATTAGAGCAGAGGTGTCCAGAATATGCACATAAATATCATGTAATGACCACTAAAAAGCCCTTAGTGTTCAACAGCATTATAAAATTAACAATTTAAAAGGCATAACTCCAAAAGCCTTTGCCATTTAAAATTCAAAGCTGTAGCTTTTAAGTCAATTTCTGCTAGAATCATGCTACAGAAGAAACCCTTGTTCCTTCAGATAAAATAAAAAGGAAATTAAAAATAGACCATACTAGTCTTGAGATTGGTCCAAAAATTTTTGGTGCGATCATATATTGAATGGAAAGTTGGTGCATGTTGTTGAGAGAAATAAAGGCTACAGAAGAGTATTTAATATTTGATGTCTTTATGTATCATATAAATATATATATATATTTATATTTGGGTATACATACAAAGAAAACATCTGGAAGGACATACATAATGTATTGAGAATTGGATTGTCAAGTAGTGGAATTTTATATGAGGATTTAGTTTCTGGAGTTTTTTTGGTGGTTGGTGTTCTCTATCTTCTAATTTTTCTACAATGAACATGCATTACTTGTATAATTAAAGATGCTAAAAATAGACTTTGTTTTGAATATCATGTTTGCAAGACTGGTTCATTTTTATTTGTTATTATAACAAATATCTCTTCAGAATTTATGACAAAAATAAAACCAAGTTGGCCTTACTATCTTTAGAAACTCAGAAAATACTCAATTCTACATCAATCATGAATCAGTACAAAGGGAAACTTATGAAAGGAAACAAATGCTTGGGGACTTGACCTACTCCTTTCCCCACCTTTCCTGCATCTCAAAGAGGTATAGTTCCTTTCCACTCTTGCTGATTTCTTAAATCACCATCTCCTCCCTAGGCTAAACATAAAATGCATGGTTTAGGATTTACCCTCAAGCTTTAGGCTACCTATCTTATGTGTGAAACATGCGAGTCACCTCCGCCCTAATGCAAAGTTTACAGGAGCACCACCTCCATAGGCATATTTGCTGAGCTTGTTGTTATCTACCTTTACCATACAGGAAAGTTCTATTAATTGGGGGCTTTGAATCACCCCATTTGCTTATTCATGCAGTTAAAAGTTATCAGAATAGATCATGCTTACATTGCAAGGGGCCAAACCACCAGGATCATCATGATGCACAACTGTAAGAGGCGCTATTTTCATCATGGATTATTCTCGTATTAGTGATGCCTCTGGAGTTGTGCAGCACACATCCTCTACAGTGGTCTCAGAAACTACATTCTGTAACACTTCAATCTAATTCTGTCCTTAGGTTCAGTAGTTAATTCTAAAGGGCATTTTCTCCACAAATCATAAAAGCAGAAAGGGGTTTTGGTAAGTATGTATATAAACTTAAATACAAATACTGCATGAATGTATAAATGTAAACATGAAAGTACATTCTCCTTAAATCTCCTGTGAATTTCACTAGCATTTTTAAGAATGAACTTTTAATTCCCCAACTAATGGACCACATGCATCAAACAATACAAGATAAGAGTGGATATCAAGCTGATCACATAAATAGAAGCAGAAACTCCTACTTCTAGATTTGGAATCATGATGTGTCGGGTATTGTGTTGGACTTTATCAATTGTAGCAAATTGTAGATTAATTCTACATTTTATATTTTTTGCACACTTATTCTCATGTTCTCCAGGTCTATTGTTCCAGTTTTTTTTTTAAACAGCTTTATCGAGGTATCATTGACATACAATAAACTGAACATATGTAAAGTGTAAATTTGGTAAGCTTTGAAAAATAAATATATATACATATCATTGAGCCCATTGCCACAATCAAGATAATAAACACATCCATCACCCCCCCCCAAAGTTTCGTTGTACACCTACTTGTCTCTTTCCCAGGTAAGCACTGGACTTTCTGTCACTATAGATTAATTTGAATTTCCAATAATTTTACAAAAATGAAATCATCCATTATGTACTTTTTTTGAGGGGTAGGAGGAGAGTCAGGTTTCTTTCACTCAAGCTAATTACTTTGAGAATCATCTATGTTGTTGCATGTATAAATAGTTCATTCCTTTTCATTGCTGAATAGTATTGCAGTCTATGGATGTGCCACAGTTCGTTTACCCATTCATCTGTTATTAGACATCTGGGTTCCTTTCAGATGTGCAAATCTTTGTATAGCTATCCGCTTTCCTTTTTTTGGGTAAACAGCAAGGAGTAGAATGGCTGAATTATATGGTAGATGTATGTTTAACTTTTTAAGAAACTGTCTCCTAAGGTGATTATACCATTCTATATTCTAACCAGCACTGGAGAAGAGTTCCATTTCCTCCATGTACTTATCAATGTTTGGTATGGTCAGTTATTAATGGTAGCCATGCTATTTAGTGTGCAGTGATATCTCATTGTGACTAATGATGTTGAGCACATTTTCATGTGCTTATTTGGTAACTATATATTATCTTTATTGAAATGTCTGCTCAAATCTTTTGCCAATTTTATGGTATATTTTCTTAATTGTTGAATTTTGAGAATTCTTTATATATTCTGGATAGAAGTTTACTATTAGATATATTATTTGCCAAAATGTTTTTTTCAGTGGGGCCTCTCTTTCCCTTCACTGAACAGTGTCTTTCAAAAAGTAGGTTTAAAATTTATCAATTTTTTCCAACAGATCATGTTTTTAATAAAGTATCTAAGAAATCTTTGTCTAACCTAAGTTCTCAAAGATTGTCTATTCTGTTTTCTTCTAAAGATTTCATAGTTTAGGTTTTATATTAGGTTTAACATTAATTTTTAATTTTTGCGTATAGAGGTATAGATCAAAATTCATTTTTTTCTTTGAATAGGTATATCCAATGTTTCCTGCAACATTTGTTCTCCGTTGAATTGACTTTGTATATTTGTAACCCCCCCCAAAACAAACAAAAGCCAGTTGTGCATATATTTGTGGATCTAATTCTACATTCTTTATTTTGTTTCATTGATCTATTTTTATGCCACTACCATATTATCTTGGTTATTGCAACTATAAAATAAATCGTGAAATCAGGTAGGCTTAACCCTCTAACTTTGTTCCCTTTTTTCAAAGTTGTTTTAGCTATTCTAGGTTTTCTGCATTTCCATATGAATTTTAGAAAGAGCTTGACAATTTCAACAACAACAACAACAAAAGCCTACAGGGATTTTCATTAGGATTATGTTGACTCTAATCAAAATAGAGTTTTCTGACCCATGAAAGATACATTTCTCCATTTACTTAGGTTTTCTTTCATTTCTCTTAGAAAAGTTTTGTCATTTTCAGTGCACAGATCTTGCCCATCTTTTGTCAGATTTATCCCTAAGTATTTCATTTTTTTAATGATGTTGAAAATGTATTATTTTTCTAATGTCAATTTGCATTTGTTGCTAGTATTTGGAAATAAAATTAATTTTTGCTTATTGATCTTGTACCCTGCAAATCTGTTAAACTCCCTAACTAGTTTTGGTAGTTTTGCTTTTGTATATTCCATTGGATTTCTGATATGGACAATCATGTTGTCTGTGAATCCAGAAAGTTTTATTTCTGCCTTTCCAATCAGGATGCCTTTTCCCCCTTGCTTTATTGCAACGGCTAAGACCTCCAGTACAATGCTCAATAAAAATGGTGAGATCAAATTTCTTTGCCTTATTCCTGATCTTAGGGGAAAACATTCAGTCTTTCACTGTTAAGTATGATATTAGTTTTATGTACTTCATGTACGTTCTTTATTAAATTGAAGAACTTCCCTTCTATTCATAGATTTTTTGAGAGTTTTTAAAAATCAGGAATGAACGTGGGATTTAGTCACCTATTTTTCTACATCTATTGAGATGATCATATGTTTTTCCTTTTTTAGTTTCTTAGTATGGTGCTCATGAGCACAATAATATGAGTAACACGTTATTACTATTTCTATTAAATTCCAAAACACAACAATTTCTGAAGAAGCAAATGGTTAGTCAAGGCTGTTGCCTCCATAACTCTAAATTGGACTGAGTGAGGTAAATAAGTAACCATTTTCTTTCCTAAGAAGGCTCTTTTGAATTTCAGTTGGCTAAACCTGTTACAACTACCATCGTATCTATATTTGCTAGATCCAATTGGGTTAGTTCTGAACTAACATTAGAAAAGGGAAAAGGGCAGTGAATTTTAAAAGCTGACATGTAGCTTAAAATATTGCCCCAAAGCATGATCTTTGCTTGAAGAATTGGTCGACAAATAAAAATGGATTACATGGTCTTTAATGTTACTCTCTTTTCTAAATTAAACCTTCTGGAATATTTATCTAAAGACTTTTCAGGAAGCTAGAGAAGCAATCATCTTAGAGAGCTATTTTCCAGTAACAGGTCCCAGAGATATAAATTTATCTAATTTTTACCTTAGTTCTTTGTAGCATTTGGCACATAGTTATAATACATTAAGAAACAAAAGGGGAGAAATACTCAGAAGCTTCTTACAATGAGAGCATTTATCACTGGGTTGTATCATGAAACGAACCTGGCACGCAACCAAGATAAGCAAGTGCACTGGCCCCAGGCCAGTTTAAATTGTGTACTATAGACCTTCTCTGTAGGAAGTAGTTCATAGGTTTTGTATACATACTTTATGTGGAAAAAAAACATGATATGAAACTCTTTTGTTTTCCAAGCAGAACCTGAGTTTCTGCTGGCAAAACAACCTCTGTGGGAACCTAGGACATCTTGACATGGGACACGTGAAAAGACTGAGGAGTAGACTTGCTACTTGAGAAAGAAGTAATTTACTAAGAGGGACACCACTGGAATAAGTTTTAGTACTTCCACATAGCAATGTGTTCTCTGTATTGGAAAATACCTAGATACATTCAAAAAGCTTACTGGAAGGATTTTTTTTTCTATTTATTTAAGCATTGTACATAAACACAGAATTTGGTTAAATATTGATAAGTAAGTTTTATATAAAAAGTCCAATTAGTTCATTATAAATAGTAAAACGAGGAGCATATTGTCTTTGTTGAAACATGATAAAACTTTAGCGGAGATCATGAATTTACACAACAGAACAAGTTTTCATTCTCAAAGTTTTTCTCTTTTAAATTAGCTCTAAATATGAATTAAAAGACATCAACTCATGAAGAAAATGTCTCTACCATTTTTAATGATTAAACAGTATTTCTAAATTAGTCACACAAGAGTTACAAATAACGTTAATAGTAATGCCCACAATACTCAATACAAACTGAATGTTTCAGGACTATGTATATCCATGTAAATGTTCATTGATATTCAAGTGCTCAATAAAAATGGAACATCTATAGATATCGGCTTGTACTTCTACAGAATTATAGGGGCCAACATTTTACCAAAGTGATCACTGATTCAGGGAAAAAAAAGTTCTCTTTGATAAAATAACCAGTTGGATTGATATTCCCATGAACTGAACTGGTTGTTGGTGATGTATTGGTCAAGGCTGCTTAAGAGTTTACACAGATGTCAATGAAATACACTGCAATCAAGGCTGTTGATAGTGAAACCATTACAAGGGCCAAATAAAATGATGCTGATATCAATATACAACTACACATTAACATGAAGAGAAGATATAGTTTATTAAGTTAACTTATTCCACTCAATTCTTCAGGAAAAAGTACGCTTTCTTTTAAATTTGGCAAAAGACTCTTTGGAACCTGAATATTTCCACTATTCCTAAACTACTTGTGAACTTTTATGAGTTCAGTCAATCTGAGCAAACATTCATTGTCAAGGAAAAAGAGGGTGCTCCATAAACAAGTATAATATAAAATAAACTTAGAAAACAAAAGACTGAAATACCAGATTAGGAATATTAGAGAAAATTAACTTGGTTGACTTGGTCAGTATAGTCTTCTAGGAACTGAATTAGATTTTTCCCAGAATCTGCTCTCCACACCTTCCAAATATATTTGTGAGTGGAAGTGCATTGGATTGAGTAGGTAACACTTCAGGTTTACTTGTAACCAAGGCCACTGACTATTGAGAGTCTTGAGGCCTCCCAATTAACAGATAAGGTTCAAAAAATTACCAAATATGAGACTAGACTTTTGATCCCACCCTTCCCCCTCACCAGTCATCATTTGCATACCTGAATGAGTTTTGAGAAGTACTCTAATAAATACATGGGTCTATATTTTAGGTTTTCACACTCTAAATCAATGAAAAACCTGGAAAACTCTGCTTAAAAACATTCCAGTGAAAAACAAAACATAAAGATAACCAGTGTGAAGGAAGGTAACAAACTGGTTAACTGGTTAACACACTGTAGTGTGATCTATGATACTGGAGCCCAGTGACAACAAATGACTCTCAGAATACCATTGGTCAGCATTTTGCAGTTTTCCACAAAGTGCCCATGAGATCCTCTGTTATGCGGTTCCATCTGCTGCATACTCAATACTTGTGTGTTAGTTCACGTTATAATTTATTGCTTGCACCTTACAATATAACCAACAGTGATGTGCACCAATGCAAAGATATAAAGACATGGCAGTATGGAAAAGATGGGGCAAGAGGAAAGAAGGGCACATGTGCCAGGCACAGGGTTAAGAGCTAGAAACAGAAAAGCAAACAAGGCACCCTCTGTTTGAGCATCTCTCATTTTATTGGTTAGACAGACACATAATCAGTTAAGTGTGTGAAATGGGGACTTTCAGGGGAGAGTCAGGAGAATGTTTCACAGAGAGGGGGGTGCTGAAGTTGTACCTGGAAAAATAAAAAAGTGTTTGCTAGGCAGAAAGTTTAAAAGTCATTTATATTTGACTTTGAGATGCATCTCTGTACTACCTGTGAATAATGGTAGATCTAAAATAAGATTTTGAGCAGTATTATGTTAATATGTAGTAACGGTCGAGCCAAACTGCCCAGTTCTGTATATCAGTTTTTTCATTAAACTAGAAGTATGGTCTTGGGCATGTTATTTAATTTTCCTGGGCCTCAGTTTCCTCATCTGCAAAATGGGGATAATAATAGCACCTGACTTGTGATGTTGGGAGGATTAAATGGCATGTATATGTAAAGTGCTTCATATAGCACCTGGTACTTAGTAACAACTAAACAAATGTTACTTATTATTATTGTTCTTCTTCTTCTTAATATTATTCCCATTTTACAGATAACAGAGACATAGAGCCCCCATTTCCTAACCTGTACAATACAGTTGATAAAAGTGCTAACTTCTGATTGCTGCCATGGAATAAGGATTTGGACCTAGGCAG
>NW_007733221.1:57910-59807 GCF_000696425.1 Galeopterus variegatus
TTAATATTATTCCCATTTTACAGATAACAGAGACATAGAGCCCCCATTTCCTAACCTGTACAATACAGTTGATAAAAGTGCTAACTTCTGATTGCTGCCATGGAATAAGGATTTGGACCTAGGCAGTTTGAGGCCAGAGCCAGTGGTAGAGAGGGCCACATTCCAACTTGTCCTCAACACATCTGGTTTCTCCAGCATCATGGTCATGTCTGTGCTAATGTGATCTCTATGAGAACCAACAAGCCCTGCATCTGGGAACTTCGACCTAGCTTTGACTCAGCAGGTGCTTTTGTATTAGCTCATGTGATTGCTAGACATTTTTTATTCTTGTGTTTTTAAATTGTATTATGAACTTAATAAAATGATATAATTTTATTAACATTTGAGTAGGGATAATTATGCTAGGGGGTGGAGAATAAGAAATGGTAGTTCCCAGGCTCCATGCAGATCCTCAGACATCCCACAGCTTCACAGAGCCCCCTTACCTTAATTGGAAGTCCTTGGGAGCTGGCCAACAGCCCCATTTAATGAAATTGTTCTTAGAGAATGAGTGGGAAGAGAGAATAAAGTTCCTTCACAGGCTAGCAGTCCCTTCAAAAACAAGGTTCCAGAATCCCCTGAAGATCCTAGTAGCCACAGATTGCAGGGCACCACCTTGAGTTTCTGATTCAGTAGGTCTGGGGTGGGGCCTGAGAATTTGACTTTCTAACAAGTTCCCCAGATGATGCTTCAGAAGAAAGAGGAAACTGATACAAAATGAACACAGCAACATATTAGGTTGGTATCAATTCCCCTCCTGCAGATTTTGCTGATAGTATTTTTATACAATCCCCATCACCCCTGCTTCTTCTCAGATCGTCTCTGAGTTTATTTCCAAATGGGAATCTTGTTTTATATGCAGGGCCCTAGCATTGGTGCGATCTCAGACACTTCCCAGCCCCATTTTGTGTTTTCTCTTCATACACACACATTTTAGTGGTGGCCCAGCACCGCAGAGCGACCAACGTCTAATTTCAATCTCATCAGGATAAGGAAAATAACCAGGTTTCAGGGCATTTTCCACTTCTGAAGCTCCCCATATCCCTCTTACCCTGCATTCTGTTATCATCACCTGGTTCCTTTATTTATTTATGTCTCTTTCCACTTAAATAAAGCCCCAGAAGGGCAGAAAATTTTTCTATTTTATTCACTGGCATGCAGTAAGTGCTCCCAAATTTTGTTAAACTAATAACATTCATTGTTAGTATTATTGTTAGCAGTAAGCATGGTATGTTACTTAAAAGTTCAGCTTCTCTGAAGGTATCCTTGGCAGAGACAAGGTTAGTTCTCCCTGATACAAGCAGAGACATTGTTTTCTAATTTCTCTTGTGCAACTTCTCCCAGATATTTATCCCATGCTGGAAGCAGACAATATCCATGACTTCTCAGATTGATGCCAGGCAGTGGTAATAAAATAAGCTACACATATCAAGTAATCATACTGGCTTTATGATTCATATTTTTCTGAGTTACAGAAAATAGTTCTTTTAGTTTAGGCTGAAGTAGAATTCTGACTCATGTCAACAAATCACTAACAAAGCAGGCACTTATAGAAATAAAAAACTGAAAGCAAATTTTGTTAGAGAAAACCTAGAATGACTACATAACCATTGATTAATTATAGACTGACTCAATACCCTTTAAAACAAAAACACACATGGCTATAGGCCAACATTAACAGAAAGAATATGTAAATAAAAAATAGGAATATTTATTAAAATGTTATTCTGCATTGTGCTTTTTAAAAGATAGAAGATATGTAAAAATGAAACAAACTCAGTTTGTAACTAGGGTATAAAATTCCTCAAACCGTGTGAGTCTATTACCTTAAGTGGTCTTTATTTAAGCGAACTATTTT
>NW_007733221.1:60462-63200 GCF_000696425.1 Galeopterus variegatus
AAATTCCTCAAACCGTGTGAGTCTATTACCTTAAGTGGTCTTTATTTAAGCGAACTATTTTTATCTAAAGATAATAGCAGCATGTAAATAGGACAGTAATTTTGTGATATCTCCTCAATTTTTGAAAACTGTATTTTATTTTCGTTATTCTTATTCTCATACTGGAAACCTGATGTTGACCTTTGCTTCACTCCCTCCTGTGGTATCTGAGGTTCTGTGATATCACTGCTATGGACATTTACTGTGCATTGACAGTGCGGATTTCCTGGTGGGTCAGGGCTGAAAAAATTGGAGAGCAACAAGAGACGAGTCCAGGATTTGGCTGGAAGGGAGGAGCTAATTATGAGTTTATGACAACAAGTGCTAGCACATGAAAACCTAATTATTTTCTCTCTCTTTACATCTTAAGCAGGCCAAGTAAACTTGCTGGAACTAGGCCAAGTTTGGAAGGGGTAAAAAAGTCAAATGATCAACAAGTGATTTTCAAACGCTGGTGTGCATCAGAACTTCCTGGAGAAATGATTCAAAACATGATTATCTGAGCCTCATCCCAGAACTACCTAATCCAAGACTCTCTTGAAAGGGCTGGGCACCTATATTTCTAAAAACTTATTCTAGGTGATTCTGATACTCAGCACAGTTCAAGAGCTGTTGGTTTTGGCTCACACTGCTTATGTACCATTTCCATGCACTACATTAGCTAATTTAATAATCTTCACTACAACTCTAGGAGGCAGGTATTATTATTAACCCCATTTTACAAAGAAGGAAAAAGACTTGATAATTTTCCCAAAAGTGACATGACCAAGAAGTAACGATGCTAGAATAACCCGACTTCAAATCTCACACACTGAACCCCTATACAAAACTCCCCCTAATCCTATAGAGTCTCATATAATGCCTCATATAAATGTAGACCATTGCCATTTAAGAAAAACCTAGAGAAATTGATGAGAATCAGTTCAAAGATATTGCTACTACTTTTATCTACAGAGTTTATTTGATGATGAAAAGCATATATATTGAAATTCAGTCTTCAGGCTTCTCGAAGTTATACACGAATCTATCACATAAGAAAGAGCCTATCTGTTGTATCAAGTACCTACTCTGTGCAACACTTGGGAAAATTATTCTCTGGAAGTTGTTCTTTTTTCTCCTCAGCCTCTTACAGAGATGTTTGAGTGTAAAATTGGTGGCCTGGGATAAAGAATTCCTATAGACGTTAACAGGTGCTAGAATTCGAATAACAATTCTGTGGATTTGCCACTACTACTATAAATACTCCTATTGGAATGCTTTCAGCTCCCAGGAAACTGGATTTGGAAAGTAAGACATGAGTGCCCAGGTCAGTAGGTAATATAGGTAGACACAGTGAGATGGTCTTAATTCCTGGCACACTTCTGTTTATAGATGGTTTGAGAATGGCTTTATTTCACCCCAGAGAGAAACTGAAGTGACAGATTGTTTTGTAAGGTACATATAATCACAATGCAACTTTCCAATTTCCTAGGCAGATCAATTAGTAGGTGTTCATAAAGCTTCCAGCAGGTCCTACTATTTGGAACTTGACACCAATTGTTCAACATTGATTCTATTTAAAGTCGCTGTCCTTGTACTCTGCTCAGAGACACTGGACTGAGGACCCATTGTACCCCACTTAATGTCATCGGGCTTTTATTCTTCTCTTTGTTTCTCTACAGCATGTACCTTTGCAGTTGCTGTTCAGTTTATTTGTGCAACTTCGTCACCTGGTTAATATGGTTTTGACAGTATTGATTGTTCTCTAGGCCATATGCTCCTTTTAGGAGATGTTCAATACATGTTTCTTGAACAAACGATTAAATGAATGAAAAAAAATGAATTCCTCACTAAGCAGCACATCTCAATCCCATATGTGAGCAGTTCTGCCTGTCATAAAGCTCCTCCTTACGTCAGGCATAACATAAAACATGAAATCTCCTTCATTCAACCTTCCTCCATTAGCCGTCATCCTGCCTTTCTGGAGCTACAAACAATTATGCCCAAGGGCAAGACTTTTAATATTTGAAAGAAGTCATGAACTCCTAAGTCCTAATTCTTCTTCCACATTCTTATCAGTTGTTTCTTCTGTAATATGACTTCTAGATATTTCACAGTTTAGATCATCCTTCTCTGGAGGGAGTTTGTCAATATCCCTCTTAAAAATTGGCACTAGAGACTGAACACAGTACATCAGTACATTCCAGTTTCCTTTGAATCTTTAACTTCCTTCTCCTCCACATCCCTGTTCCTTCCAAAAATAGGATACAGGATAAAGGTAGACTGCCAAGTACAGAACAGGGCAGAGAGTTGGGACTCAATAAATATTACTGTTTTTTGCAACTGTCATCATCACCATCACCATCATCTTCATATTATCTAAGTCTCTCACAGACTGCAGAGTTGCAGGTATTTTTTTTTAACTTAAGCACAACATATTATATTTGTATACACACTTATACATCCAATTTTTTTTTCAGGAAAAAAATATTTGAACACTTACTTTCTTTTTGAATGCAAACTTAATAAAACACTCAATGTCTTCATCAAAATACTGATTAAAATATTGGCCAGGCTGAAGAGGAATCAACCTTGCCCTCCAACATTATATTGCTTTCAAAGCCATCATGTTCCGCCACACTTCTGTCCCTAACTGACTGGCCCACTTCACCTGGGCGTAGCTGACGGCTTTCTGAATGCAGTCTGCTTTCTTGGCATTT
>NW_007733221.1:63976-65763 GCF_000696425.1 Galeopterus variegatus
ACTTCACCTGGGCGTAGCTGACGGCTTTCTGAATGCAGTCTGCTTTCTTGGCATTTCATGTGTGTTCCATGCTGTGGATAAGCCTAAACAAATGATTGTCAAACTACAATTTGGTGTTAAAAATGAAGAAGAATGAAGTTCTCCCAAGATCATAGGTTTCTTAAATAACAAGGAAATAGCTTTCAGCTATTTTAGGTCTCTTTAAACTCTTAACATCTCTTTGAATTCACTCTGATGTATCTCTCATGTTAAGAAGAGTAATGAATGTCTCAATGTGAAATGGATCATGTGACATAGGAGATCATACTTGAAAGATAGATTTTCTTCCATTGTCAGTATTTTCTAAACTTGATGTTTTAAGGGTTTCTTCAAAAAAGCATTTGATGAACTAACGAAAATGTATTAAAATAAAATGTGGCTGATCTCTTCCCTTCTTGTGCCCTCAGAACACTTTATCAGTCACTACTTAGAACAAAATTAGCCAATTTGGCTGTCAGTCATCAACAGTTTTATCCCTTCATTCTAAGAGCCTGTCTGTCCCTGGACTGTCCCTTCTCCCCACGCAGGTGGAGGGATTGTGTGAGAAAGAGCAGTGCTACCCAAAGGTGAAAGTCTGTAAAATCCCTGACAGGGGAGTTGAAAACCCTGTGTTGTATTTGGCTCTCTATCTTTTTCAAGGTCATACATCTACTTATGTGCCACTGAATCAATTTCCTCATATACATTTTAAAGAGAACATGAGACTTTATCATTTCCAAAGTTTTTCTGTCATACAAATCCAACAGTTGAGTTTTTCCCTTTCAAATAATGACTTTAACATCTCATGGAAAACATCAGTTAAGGAATGTAATCGATTTTTTCTGAAATTTTGGTGTATGGTTTGCACAAATCAATTTTTCAATACACTCATAACCAATATGACCATTTATATTAATTCTAACTGGGATTCTATTTTTCAGAAAAGAAACTGAACCTCAAGACTCACATGCTAAGGCAGACAGTGATGCAAAAACAGACTGGAAGGCTTTCACGAAGGCATGGGGTCTAAGGGTTGTTACCTTCTATGCAATGAATCATCTGAGATACTAGTAAGTATTTTCCACTTATTTAATCAATTCACAAGAATTTATTAAATTTCTGCTTCACCTAAGCAATCCTGTCACTCATTTGTCACCTTAGCTGCTGTTGGATCTCTAAGAAAATGTAAAGGCCCATGATGCTGCCACTAGAACTGACACAGCATTAATTCATAAAGTTCATGTATTCTTAAGCAGTAAGTAAATTTCTTTGACTTTCCTTATTACACTTCACTGGATGAGCTTAAGAAAAGATTACAGCATAATGGGGATGATTTCAGAAAGGCTGTTCTGTGGCTTTACAAAATAAGAAAATTTCTTGAATCAGAAAGTTAATTTATTCACTTTTTTTTGTTCCAAAGAACTACTTCAGTATCTGCAACTTAGTGGGTAATCCATACATATTTATTGAAGGAAAGGCACATCATAATTTTCTCACTTTTAATGCCTTTGCAAGTATTCATTAAGCCAAGTTTCAACAATACCAACTTAGTATGAAATAAAAACAAAGATGATTATAGTAAATGCCACTTATATAGTGTCAGTCACATGTATTGGGTAACACACACACACACACACACACACACACACAATCTCCTTCAATTCTCAGAACAACCCTCTATGGTAGGTTTTATAATTCATATTTTTTAAAAAAATTGAGACATATTTAGTATAGGAGGAGTCACATTCCATTCAATTCCTTTGTTAGTA
>NW_007733221.1:66535-68546 GCF_000696425.1 Galeopterus variegatus
AAAAAATTGAGACATATTTAGTATAGGAGGAGTCACATTCCATTCAATTCCTTTGTTAGTAAAATTTTAGTTCAAGAGCTTTTATAATTTAAAAGTCAACTGACTATATAACACTTAAACTAAAGATGGATAGACTCAGAGGTTATTAATAGAAGACAGGAGTATTTGCAGAAATATTCTTAAATCTTTGTAAAGCAACATCACATAGGCAACTGCAATGCTTCTGTTCCCAAGAACTTTTAGTGTCTTTATCAAAGACTAATTATAAGGCTGATAATCATTTTTCTTGAATAGCTGTGAAGACTGACTTCTATCACATAGTGTCTCCTTGATAAATAATCATCCTGAATTTTAACAATATTTGCTACTCAGAAATTGAAATACAAACAAGAGCAACTTAAGACTTTAGTTGAGCCCCCTAAGAAACTGCTGCCACAATAATACCTGGAAATTTGAAAAGGAGAGAACAGAACTGAGGTTACCAGAGGTGGGAAAAGGGGAGGAGGGGTAAGGAAGGAGTTGGTAAAGAGCCACAAAAAACAATTACATTGTATAATGTTGAATACAAAAACTATCCTGATTTGTAATATGTGTGCAATCACATATTACACACAAGTATTGATATTTGATTCTGTACCCTAAAGACATGTACAATCAACTATTTTACCAAAACACCCCCCAAAAAACCAAAAAACTTACACAAAAATAAAAAGAAGAAACTGCTGCCAATGAAAAGCTCACAGGTTGTCCAATTAGAATTGTTGTTTCTGAGTCTCACATTATTTCTTCACCTGGTTAAAAAAGGTCAATTTCTATAGCTAAAAATACCTGAGTGATTAATCTAGTCAACATAAAACAAATCTGGTTTTCTAAGTTACTTGCCTATCATGATATTCTTTTTAAAATTCTATTAACACTCATTCTATAAATATTTGTATGGCAAAATTCAAGTACCAGAAAACGGCATAATGTAAAATTAACAGAACAGCATTACAAAGGAGCATATGACTGAAACAGCTGCAACTAGATCATTATTTGTCCCATTGCCCAGTTTTTGAGAGGGAAATACAACAGAAACAAACCCTCCTACCCAAACAGCTTCTGGGAGTGTTTAACTAGATGCTAAATACATTGTTGGGATTTAGGAACATTTCAAAATGTTTAAGTGATGCCGGAAAGTTAGATCTCTTATCAAGGTGCTTATTTCATCCTTGAATAAATACAAGAAAATTATGAGGGAGGTATTTCATAAGTTTAACTTTTTTAAGATTCATAAGATACAAGAAGTCTGTAAAAATAATTTGCTCATTTCCATGCATACTTGACTTATAAATAGAGTTACCACGTAATTTATATTCCAAAGTGGATGTTTGGTGACTAAAAGGGGCACTATATATAATTACAATATGTGTAAACCAAGATGATCTCATAAAAATTGGAACATATAGTTGCCCTTTTTATAAATAAATTTATGTAAAAAAGAGATGGAAATATCCTAACCAGAAATCTACATGATTTGAAACACGATCAGCTTAAAAGAATTAGCAAAGAGCTTTTAACTTTTAAATCGACACTGAGTTGAAAGTAAAGAGATGGCATTAATTGATACTGCAAGTGAGAAGGTCAGAAGAGCTTACATTTCTAAAGAGGGGAAATACTCAGAAAAATCAAAGAGGGGCAATTATATTTGGTTTTGAACAGACAGCTATAAAATGAGGTTCATATATAAGATGCTAGTATTTTAGAAGTACTTCCTAAACCTACAGAGCAGGATTAAAATTCCCGCTGCACACAAATAGAACCAAACTTTCATTTTTTTTCTCTAACTCTGAAGAAGTATTCTTTCTCTTTGTTGTCACTTTAAGAGGAAATGTTGTAAAATCTCTGTTCTGAATATGATTTAAAGTAAAATATCACATTTATTTATTAAGAACGTAAGATTTTAGTCTCCACAAAGTGGCCATTTGTTTACCCACTGGAGAGAATTAAGTTATTGGAGAGTCTCCCTCCC
>NW_007733221.1:69318-70538 GCF_000696425.1 Galeopterus variegatus
TTGTCACTTTAAGAGGAAATGTTGTAAAATCTCTGTTCTGAATATGATTTAAAGTAAAATATCACATTTATTTATTAAGAACGTAAGATTTTAGTCTCCACAAAGTGGCCATTTGTTTACCCACTGGAGAGAATTAAGTTATTGGAGAGTCTCCCTCCCTCCCTTTCTCCCTTGCTCTCTTCCACCTTTCCTTCCTTCCTTCCTCTCTTTCTGTTTCTCTTCTTTTTGTGCCTTCCCCACCTCCTTTCTTTCTTTCATTTAGAGACAGAAATGTCTCAGATCTGAAGCTTATCAGGAACATGCCACTTTTGATACTCCACAAAGGCTGAGTTCTTGGCTTAAGTGGAAATGTCATAGTAGCATGTTTTGTTGTTAAAGCATGTCTGGGGGAAAAAAAACATCTTCGATGAAGCACCCGTCTTCAGCTGACAGCAATGACCCTACCCCACCTCCTGGCAGTGCAGGGACAGAATGACTGCACAGATGATGTGGGCAAGACGTGGCCATGAATCTTTCCTTCGCATGTTTCCCTTTGTATCCTGACAGAGTGATTGATCAGAGCACTGCGACCGCTGCACTTCAATGCCCTCTCTTCACTCCCAAGAAATCCCCACCACGTTCCTTCCCACTTATTCCTTAGGAAACGACCCGAGTTATTTATTTAAAGGCCTGCTTTCTTACAGACAGACTCTGCAAAGAAAACTGAAATTAATTCCTTTATAGAGAAAAGAACTTTTATTTTTTATGACTAGAAAGAGCAGACAGTTTACTTTTGAGGATTTAGGCTGATGCTCAGTGATACAGGGAAGGCGCAGCTCTTACCCCCCCTAGTAAATGCAATTAAAAAAAACTTGACCTTTTGAGGTAGGTCAGGAAGAGAATATTTCTTAAGAGGACTGTCAGACTCCTGGAACCAGTAAAGAGTCCTAGTCTAACCTGGGTTTGCTATTTTTCCTTTGCAAACCAGTGGGGCAGATCAATAATTTGGCTAATGGTATCCCTGAGAAAGACTAGGCATAATGACTACTCTGAAATCCTTTAATCAATTTATGAGCAAGCCAAGCATATAAGAAGGTATACCATTCTGCAGTTCATTGTTATATTAATATTATATATAAATTGTATATAATTTTATATTACAAGAATGCCGCTTTAAAAAATTAGCTCAATTCCTATCAGATCCCATGTTTAAACCTGAATCAATCTAAAATCAATGATTT
>NW_007733221.1:71502-72776 GCF_000696425.1 Galeopterus variegatus
AGTGGTGCAATTTGTATGGTAGTTAAATTGAGAATTGTTTGGGCTGGATTTTTCAGGCTGGCCTAGGTAGCAGGGCTATTAGTCTAGCTCGCCTGCATCAGTCTCTTTAAACTCAGCTGAGAACCTGAAGGTAGTTAAAGCTACGCGATGCCTGAACGGTGCATCCTATAGATCCCAATGAGTCTATACTCTCACTCCCGCTTCCTACTACCTGGATTCTGTTTACCCTTTATTTTATACTTGTCTTTGCCTGTGATGTTAAACTTCCCACTTCTGGTACAGTATACTCTGTATCAGGAGAATAGGTCTCTTTCTTGCCAAGACCACCTCAGAATATTGATTAGAGGAAAGATCAAAAATAGTCATGGCTTTTGAGATGATAGTGCTGTTTGAAAGGCTCCATGAGCAGCAGGGAAGCGATTTTTAAAAAGGTGAAGAAAGGGAATATGAGAGGGAGGCAGACACATTTATTTTACAGGTAAAAACCTTTCTTCTGTGCATTGGTCTTTTTTTGTCTCTTCCTATTTCTTTCACAGCCCACTCGTTCTGCTTTCTCCCTCTTTCTTGGATTTCCGCCCTCTTAACTTTTCTCTTCCTCTTTCTCTCTCTTTTAACCTTTGAATTGCCAACAGTTAAAGGAAAAGGTGGTCCCTTGTCTAAATTATGAGCTGAAACAAATTGCTGTTATTCATCAGTGGTAATGGCCGTCTCTACTATGGGCTACTAATGGTTACTGACAGCCTGGTAATGACTTGTATATTTGAAGAGGACACCTTTTAGCCACTTCTGGGAGGGCCTATATTTTAAGTGTTGCCTTAATCTAATCTGTTTGATCCATTTGGATTAACAATATGAATTTAAAGATGACTGAGTGTAAACAAGAGAAATATTCGAACCAGTGTGCAGAAACATTGATCCCAAGGCTATACTCATTAATAGGAAATTCTAATGACCCAAGTAACCTTTCAAATTCACTGCATAGTTTTAGGTCCTTCATAGGAAACAAAGCATTACTTTTATGTAAAATGACTTACAACAATATCATACAGCAAATTTCAAAAAGAAAAGAAGCCAACTCGCAATGTTACCTCTCTATCTTAAAACTTATTATTTAAGTCTATTCTCTTCCAATATTTTCCATATGCACATTTTATATATTTGAACTCATAGTGCACAAATAATTTCATCTTGCTTTTTTAAAAATACTAATTACAGGGCCGGCCTGGTGGCGCACTGCTACAGTGCGCCGCTTGGGAGCGCGGCGGCGCTCCTGC
>NW_007733221.1:74194-76118 GCF_000696425.1 Galeopterus variegatus
ATTATATTTAGCAGTAGAGGGTGAAGAGTTAGATTTCTGGGACATTCTTAGATTTGGGTGAGTTGAGGTGAGGGGATATCTAGGCTAGTAAATACTGCAATAAGAAAGGAAATTAAGCATTTCAAGGAATTCTCTATGACTCGAAAGCACCATGTGAGTAAATTTAACATATTAGCTTGATCCGTACAGATTGCAAACTCTCCAAGGGTAGTTCCATTATTAGTAATAGTTATTCATCTTCATCCTTGAAACATCCTCTTACCCTGTTACATTTGATGTGATACTATAGAGGTTTACCTCCTGCTGTGGGTCAAATGTGTCCCCCAAAAGTTCATGTATTGGAAACTTGATCCCCACTGTAACAGTGTCAAGAGGATGGGAAATCTGATTATGATACTTGAAAGGTGGGGCTTTTGAGAGGCAATTAGATCTTGCAGACTATGCCCTTGTGAATGGATTAATCCATTCATGGAGTAATGGCTTGATGGTTTAATGAGTTGTCATGGGCATGGTTCTGACGGCTTTATAAGGAGAGTGAGCGACAAGGTTAGCTCTCTCACTCCTGGGACTTTCTCGTCATGTGACATCCTGGGTCACTGTAGACAGTTACCACGTCTTCAGAAGAAGGCCCTCACCAGATGGCTCCCTGAACCTTGGACTTCCCAGCCTCCAAAACTGTAAGAAATATATTTCATTTATTTATGTATTACCCAGTTTCAGGTATTCTGTTTAAGGGATAGAAAACAGACTAATACACCTCCTCTGCATCTAGTCAGATCTTCTTTCTTTCAAGTTCCTCTTCCTCCAACCCACCCTTTGAAAACATTTCTCAAAGTGCTCTTCCAGTTTTTTTCTTTCTTTATATTGTTTCTGTAGGTTATATCACCTGATGTTTTGGCTCCAGCCATCACTTCTTACTCCTAATACCCCAATCTCTATTTTTAGCTCTCAGTTTTCCTTTTCGGTGTAAAACATACACCTCCAACTCCCTCTGACAGCATTTAAAATCCATACTTGAAATCAAACTTTTTCTGTGTTGTCTAGGTCATTTGAAAGCATCACAGGTCACAAGCGACATCTTTGAGGTCTCTTTTATACTCATAGCTCATATTAAATCAGTTTCCAATTTGGCCCCAGTTTCACAATAACTCCCAAATTCCTCCTATTGTAGCTGAACAAAATCTCCCACCTAGACTATTGCAAGGGCTCCCATCCAATCTACTTGTACCTAGCTTCACCCTCTTCAATCTATGCTCCTCACCATTACCAGCTACCTTCCTGGAGAGAATAGATGATGTCACTTGTCTACCCAAGACTTCCAATGGATCTTTCAGCTGGCAGAGTCAAATCCAGACAATGGTTGTGTCTCTCTTGGTCCTTTATGATCTGAGCCCAACCCAATTCTCTGCTTTCATCTCCTCACACTACAACCCTCTACNTACACCTCCTCTGCATCTAGTCAGATCTTCTTTCTTTCAAGTTCCTCTTCCTCCAACCCACCCTTTGAAAACATTTCTCAAAGTGCTCTTCCAGTTTTTTTCTTTCTTTATATTGTTTCTGTAGGTTATGTCACCTGATGTTTTGGCTCCAGCCATCACTTCTTGCTCCTAATACCCCAATCTCTATTTTCAGCTCTCAGTTTTCCTTTTCGGTGTAAAACATACACCTCCAACTCCCTCTGACAGCATTTAATATCCATACTTGAAGTCAAACTTTTTCTGTGTTGTCTAGGTCATTTGAAAGAATCACAGGTCACAAGCGACATCTTTGAGATCTCTTTTATACTCATAGCTCACATTAAATCAGTTTCCAATTTGGCCCCAGTTTCACAATAACTCCCAAATTCCTCCTATTGTAGCTGACCAAAATCTCCCACCTAGACTATTGCAAGGGCTCCCATCCAATCTACTTGTACCTAGCTTCA
>NW_007733221.1:76128-77525 GCF_000696425.1 Galeopterus variegatus
CAGCTGAACTTTTATTCCTGCAGTTTTCCCTGGAATTGAATACTCTTCCATGCTCTGGCCTGCTGAAACCTAATACAACCTTTAGGTCCAACCAAATGTTATCACTTCCCAAAAGCTTTCCCCGGCTTCTGTCTTCTCAATTTGAACTCCTAATAACTTCCTGTATTCTACAGCACAGGGTAGTTAATTTACACTTCTTTCTTTCTAGAATGCTCCCTTTCTGAAGGCCAAGTTAATAAGTTCAATAAATCCAAGTGTGTTTAAATTTTTAAATCTCTCTGGCCAAAGGCTGACCTTCCTCTTGCTGCTTGATAAATGGTTGTTAGAAGATCTCTTGCTAAACTTACAAGCCTTTAAAAAAAGTGTTCAGCAGAATCCTTATGTAACAGATTTGGAGAAGAGGAAGGGAAGAAAGGAGAAAAGGAACTGAGAAGTTACTAATGATTTTTCTTTCCAGTCAGCCCTATGACATATCTTCATAACTAGTCCAAAAACTCTAATCACTTGTCATCATAGATTCTTTAGCAAGCATATGATATTACATATCAAATTATTGTTCTAAGCTCTTCTTGTCCCTGTCCCAGGCCTTTGCTTAGGTTTCAAGCGAGAGCCTTAAGTGGGGAAGACTCCCAGGCTGCAAGTGTTCCCCAGCCCCATACCATTCCACGTGACGCTGACTGACATCCTGGCACACTGTGGTATACCCTGCCCTCAAAATAATCTGAGATAGCACAGAGGGGAGAGAGAGGAAGGATATTTACAACCAACCCTCCAGCTTTATTTATTACTTACCCTGGGAAAGTACTGAGTTAATAGAAAGGGAAATAAGAAAGCCAAGCTATTTAAAGAGCAGAAGCTGAAACTTTAGAAACATAAACTAACATTTCTTAAAAAAAAAAGAGTGTGGGGCATGAGACTTCTTAAAAAGTAAATGCCATGTCTTAAGAAAACTGAATTTTAAATGATATTTTTGAATGGATCATATAGCCTTGTTTATTAGAACTCAAGGTTATTCCCAAGACCTGTTTCTGGCTTCATGTCATTAGATGGCACCGTATTTTTTCTGGTTGCATAGTACAGGCAGGATAATGATAGTATCTGCTTTTGCCTGATGTGAGATTGTGACACTGTTAAAGGAAACATGTTAAAATGATGAGGATAAATGATCAGGTCTCATCAAGGCCAATCCACTCTGTCATTCTTTAGATTAAATTCCCATGAAATTTAGTTTTACCTCTTCAGTAACTACTTGTGTTGTTGGGTTAAATCTGTGGAAAGAATAAAACAATCAGTGAATAATGAAGGCAATGTCTAAGGTCGACTACATTTGATAAACTAAAATGAAATGAATAACTAGAAAATAAAAAAGTGGCATTTCTGATGCTTTCCCTGAATTA
>NW_007733221.1:78196-79883 GCF_000696425.1 Galeopterus variegatus
CCATGAAATTTAGTTTTACCTCTTCAGTAACTACTTGTGTTGTTGGGTTAAATCTGTGGAAGGAATAAAACAATCAGTGAATAATGAAGGCAATGTCTAAGGTCGACTACATTTGATAAATTAAAATGAAATGAATAACTAGAAAATAAAAAAGTGGCATTTCTGATGCTTTCCCTGAATTAACACATCAACCAGTTATTCCAACCTGGCATATATATTTACATCCCAATAAATTACAATTCTAAATTTAGAGAGATGATTGTACAAAAAATAGATCATACTCATAGTACATTGCTTATAATTGCAAAGGTGAACACAAAAGTAAGTCATCATTTTACCAATTACTAGTTCAAGAAAAAAATGAAAACATTCTCTTTTATGCATGGATTACTAAATAATTGACTGATCAACATTAAGTAAATTGAAGCATTCTGGGCAAATGACAAATGAAAGGATTTACTGACTTTGGAATGTAATGAATGCATTTGCTAAATGTAGGCCTGTCACAATAGATAAATATCTGGTCTAATATAATCAGGTTACCTGCAAACCAGAGCCACATACAAAACACAATGGATAAAACTGCCTCAAAAGATAATAAATAGTTTCTTTTTCCAAATAAAATAAAGTGCTGATAATATGATTCTGAGCAGTACATGTATAGGCTAGGAGCATCAGCTTTGCAAGCCTGCAGACAAAGGTTTAAATCATAGCTCTAAGCCTCAATTTCCTCCATATGAAAATGAGAGTGATCCTACCTATGGTATGAGATTACGATCAGAATTAATTGAGATAATTAAGTAATTTACATACATTGTGCTAAGCTTAATGTCTGGTACATGGTACATTCTCAATAAGTGTGCCTTTTCATTAATATTATAAGTATTATTATCACTAGTGAGAGGCTAATGAATAGCATCTAAAAGTGAGCAGTCTAGACAGTTCTTCTAATTTCATTTTCTCCAAGAAATTCATAGAATACACATAATGTCCCTCTATGCTTATTCTTTCACTCATTCACTTCCATGTCCCATTTGAACACATATACAACCCTATAGCAAAGACCCCCCCCCAGAAGAATTAAAAATATCCTATATATTAACAAAATTTCATGTGAGTTACTGCCTTTGAATGGGATGGGTTTTACATAAAAACTCTTCAGTTATTTTTCTTTAGAATGGATTTTCTAAATATGTTCTTCTATGATGGTTTTTCTAAATGGAGATTTACTAAAGGATTTCTGTAGTGACTTGGCAACACCGTATTTTATTTCTAAATCCTTTATTCCTTTCTAGAGGTCATGGACTGGATCTATGTAATTCTCTTTGCAGCACCACATGCAATTGGTTGCTTACAAAAACTCTTTTTGAGGATGGTGAAGCACTCTGTTTTTCATTAAGTGTCTTTGAACTTTGGGACTACAAGTCCTGACTCTGGATTTACTCTTCACTTTGCCACATAATTCAATTCAAACAACAAAGCGATTATTCTCTCTCCTCAATATGTGTGGGTGGGTGTTTCCTCTCGTGCCTTCTTATTTATCTTTATCAAGTGAATCCATTTTAATAAAAGAATTCCAGTCTTTCCTAAACTTCCTTTTTCTGACCCTTCTCTTAACCTTATGCTTCAGCACTATGTGGTGGCGCTAGGGGAGAAAAAAGACCAGTGAATCAAAAATGGGTTAGGA
>NW_007733221.1:80718-83431 GCF_000696425.1 Galeopterus variegatus
TATGCTTCTGAATTATGCTATAATTTCAGGGCTTCCAATTGGGTTAAAGGTTGGCTCAGTAGGATAGTAAATTGTGAAAAAGGTATTTTTATCAAAAATGCTTGCTGCACTCAGTTAAAAGTATCTTTCATTCCTCAGCTAGCATCAGAATGGTGAGGCAACCAATGTCATGGGGAAAAAAAAAAAAAAAAACCTCAAGTCTATTCATTCATTTTATTTAAGACCCATGCCTCTTGTCAAGCTTATGCTGCTCTGTGGTAGAAAATATATGTTTTTCTGTCTCCCTTATCTTCTCGATAGTATAAAGAAGAATGAATCAAACAATTTGGATTTTGAGGCATCTTTTTAGCATATAATCACTTGTCCCATATTAGTATGAAGCCAATAATTCTCACATAAAAATATCAATATGCATAATTTTGAATATCTCATTTTATTTGTCTATCAATATATTCATAGACACATAAAGTATTAAAGTTAGTTAAAAGGAGCCTTAGAGATTATACAATTGTCTTATTTCAGAAGTAAATAAAATGAGGCTGAGAGAGGTTAGTGATGTCCCCCGAGTTCCAGTTTGGTCTGATATTATGGATGGAGGAAAGAAAACCTACCACGTACTGAATATTGCATTAGGCTTTTGATGTCTTCTAGCCCTTTCAAACACTCTCAACAATTTAAGATCATAGGCATTGACATTTCGGTTTTCTATAGAGATGACTTAAGTGTAGTTTAAGGCATATATCTGGACAATGACAATATTTTTTTTTACAGCCAGTGTTTCTATTTTTGAAATCATACTAGAAAATAAAACTTATTAATATAATTTAGGTTATAATATAATATAACCTAAATAATATACTAACATATATGCATTAAAATTCTTAAAAGCTAAGTTTATTGGTACCAATAACAAAGTATTATCTGTGATTCTACCATGCAGAAAGAAGGGTAAATCCTGCAATTTATTCAAAGGGCAGGGATTATTCTAAAAGGATGCCCTTAAGATGTCCTGAAAACATTTTTATTCAGCCATAAATATAAATAACCAAAGTTAAGGCTTATGATAGCAACATTCTCAAACCATCCATCAAATGATGTCCTATTTTCAGGCAGGTAAAAACAGCAAAGAGAAGAGAGGTCTAACTTGTATCTGGGACATTTAAAATACATATAACGAGAAAGAACTGTTGGAGCAGTCCTTCAGCCATGCAGTTCTTTCATTCGGAGCCTAAAACTAATTCTTCAGCTTACTGGGGGTTAGCTGGAGGGTGGTGAGCAGGCTTCATGTCACCTACCACTGTTATCGACTCCCTCTGACCTGTTGCAAGGGCTTCCATAAAAATTGCTCATCCCTCCTTTAGCCAAAAAGCCAAAAACTCTATTGATATCACTCTAGAGGGGTCATCAGTGCTCCAGCATTGTGAATAGTTGAATTCTGAATCCCAAATGACTTTCCCACTAAGATAGATAGATAGAGATAGATTTAGGTATAATATATATATATGTGTGTATATATATAATATCCATATATTCATCGGCCTGCAGGTGGCTTTCATTCCTATAATTTTAGAAATTTAAATGTTGTAAACACAAAATAAACATATGCCCAGAAAGTTTAGCAACACTTTTATATATTTTTCTAATTTCCTAGAATAGCAGTGCATAAATAACCACTGAAAGAACTAACATCTCCCATATATTTGATTTCTTTCAAATGCAGATATGGCTTCATCTGGAAATCACATTCCCTGTAATTAAGCAAAAGTGATTGGTCTGTAACTATGATTAAATTTGCACTGTGTTGTCAGGTTAAATCTGTGAAGAATACAGTGTGGAACCAGGAAAATAGAATGGGAATGACTGACCTAATAAACTAACATGTTTTAAGAAATATGCTTCCTTTCCCTTACTTGTATTTTTAAAAAATCACGTGAATAATACAAAAGTATTCTATCTTCTCTCCAAACTTAGAACTATGACAGCCCTAAAAGAAGAACAGGAACATGTATTTTCCATTGCCCCCTAGGGCCAAGCCCGCTGGCACAAACTGCATGGTTCACAGAGTTGACACGTGACTGGAAGCAAGGTGACTCTTTTCTCAACAGAACATGAATATGTTTTGAGCCTCTGTCTTTTACATGATTAGCTGGCTCTGTGTGTGTGACTATAGACTCATTGAGATTTGGACCTTATTGATATAAGTGGAATGGGCTGATGGAAAATAGTCAAGAAAAAAGTGAATAAAGTTTAGAAATACTGCTAGTTGGTATATGAACCAAGTGCTTGAAAGTGAGTGGAGAAAAAGGAACGGTTCCACAAGGAGGGTGATGTTGGAGCTACATCTCAAACAAGTTGGGATTTATAAGTGAGACAAGATAGAGCAGTGTAGCTCTTTACGATGCATGCCATGGTTTACGAACTGAATCTCTGCCTACTGTCAAGGGCAAATGGCTGACCTCTGCAATGCTCTATTCCCTTCTAATCTCAGGGATGACTTTGGCCACCCTAAGATCACTTGGGTAGAACCTCGAACACCTCTAGTACAGCGTCTATCATATTGAATTGTATTTCTCTGTTTACATGTCTCTTCCACTTGAAGACAGGGGACATATTTATACCACACTGCGCCAGTGTCCAACACGTTTTATATACTCAAATGACTAAACAAGTCAATGAATGAATGAGGATTTAACCAAGACAACAAAGGCCTTGC
>NW_007733221.1:83744-85163 GCF_000696425.1 Galeopterus variegatus
AATAAAGTTTAGAAATACTGCTAGTTGGTATATGAACCAAGTGCTTGAAAGTGAGTGGAGAGAAAGGAACGGTTCCACAAGGAGGGTGATGTTGGAGCTACATCTCAAACAAGTTGGGATTTATAAGTGAGACAAGATAGGGCAGTGTAGCTCCTTACGATGCATGCCATGGTTTACGAACTGAATCTCTGCCTACTGTCAAGGGCAAATGGCTGACCTCTGCAATGCTCTATTCCCTTCTAATCTCAGGGATGACTTTGGCCACCCTAAGATCACTTGGGTAGAACCTCGAAGACATATGAACACCTCTAGTGTCCAACACGTTTTATATATTCAAATGACTAAACAAGTCAATGAATGAATGAGGATTTAACCAAGACAACAAAGGCCTTGCAGGGGCCTCTCTTTCCCACAGTTCATAATTAAGTTCACTAAAAAAAGCTCACAAGGTCCCTATTATACATGGTCAGTTTAGGGTACACCTGAGAGGCCTAAACAAATCCAGACGGTTCCTCAGAGTACCAGATAAACCTTGTTTAACCGTACCTATTTTCTCTGGAAAAGAGCTTCACATTCCTAAGGGAGGTTATCTAAACTGACTTTTCCACTGGGAGTCCTCCCACCACTGGTCTAGGCTCCATTTCTGGAGATGCCATCACAGATATGGGCTGTTAGGTTAACTTTGGTTCACCACAAAAACAGACATGAACTTCTGTGTCTTGCCAGCATGTTCTATTTTAGGATACCTTCATATTTTTATTCTTGTTTCCTTTTTTAATGAAAAATAAAATCCGTGGAAAGATCATGGACTTTGGTGTCAGAGATGTGAGCCTGAATCTTGGCTCTGCTGCTTTAAGTATGACCCTGGGTGAGTTGACTCCTTGAGCCTCAATTTCCTTACCTGGAAAATGGGGATAATAATACTTACTTTATAGGGGGCAGTGAGAATCAAATAACGTGCATCTGGCACAGTGTACCAAATAAGTATTCAATAAATAGAGGCCTTCAAGATGCCTAAGAAAATACAAGCATTTTTGTAATACAAAGAAGCCAATCAATTTTTCTCAAAATGGTTGGAAACAAGGCAAATATTGTTTCTATTTCAATATAAACATGGTAATTGTGTTAGCTTCTTAATTAATATACTGGGCGTATTTTCCAGCTTCTGTATATCTTCAAAAGTGTAAAATAAATTTTCTGTTTCTTTTACTGTAAAAATGGAGAGGAACAAAAATAGATTCATGGTCTCAAGAATGGTATTTTGATAGTTATACTTCAATTGCAGTATTTCGTTAGGAATGATTTTCCAGGAAAAGATGCATCATCATAAACAGTGATATTGTTTTGTTAATATCATAACGCTGCTCCAGGCAACTGATTCACAAGGAATAGTTTTATTTTCTCAATTTATGACCCTAA
>NW_007733221.1:86136-87460 GCF_000696425.1 Galeopterus variegatus
CCAATGAGGCTAATCTCAGTGGATAATCTTAGTAGGGCAGCATCTGGTAACTTTTCAAGAAAACAGAGACTTCTGAGGATTCACAATGAGATGAAAATGGCCATTCTTCCTGTAGGACAGGTCTTGACATATAGCAAAATAACTTTGGCACCCGTTTTTTTACTAACTTGTAAAAACAAACAATAGTACACTTGGGTCTATGTGTGCATGTGTACATACACACATACTTGCTTGAATGTGTACATGTGTGCTTGAAAGTCTGTTTTCTATAAACTGGACGATATGGAACGAATATCAGCTATTCTGAGAACACCTAGCCTGCTGATTTGAACATTACTCTGGGATGAAATGCAGCTGAAGTCAATCCTTCTGGCTTACAAGCCATGGTCTCTGATTCTATTATTGCTCTGTAAACTTCCTCATGTGGCATCAGACTCTACTGAAAGCATTCAACAAATACATGTGAATGACTGTCGAGGATATGCTAAATTGGCAAGACGGTAGGTATGTTTTCCATCAATAAACCACAATAAAACAAGTTTCTACCACAAAGAAGCTTCTAGTGATGATTCTTACTTTGAAATTAGATGGCAATTGTCTTTAGTAATTGGATTTTCTGCTTTCAGAAATTTCCTAATAGGTCCTGAAACAGTATCATATACACTACAGAAATTCAAAAAACTTCAATAAAAGCAACATGCTGTACATTATAAATATAAATATAAAAATAATTGAACTGATAAGCAGGAATTAAAATTTAAGTTACAAATTAACACGTGATCTTCCAATAGAGGCCCCTCCAAGTCAGAGGACAGTGAACTTTCATGAAAAGCAAACTACTGGCCTCAGACAGTGGGCTGCTCTTGTACTCCCAGGTCAGCAAAAATAAGATACACCCCAACACAGATCACACAAATGCAGAATCTGTCTGAATTTCAAGAACCAAGATATATTATATTACTAAACAAATGCCCACTATGTGCCTTTAGCTCTTACTTCATGTTTTTTGTTTGTTTGTTTGTTTAGATGTTAGTAAGCAATAAAATAATAGGTATTCATTCCTAAGATGCCATTATCTGTAGCAACCATGGTCTTGCAGGCTGCAGTTGCTTCACGTCAGATCAGAGTATTGTGTTTAAAGATGGCCAGTGATTAGATAAAGGTAATGCACATTCTCTCATTACATCTCTTCTGACAGAGGTAGGAGAAATGGATACCAGGAGACAGCAGGGCCATCGGCCTCTCTCATGAGCTGTGGCAATCCAGTTACAGAGAAGTGGAGGGTTCTCTAAAGTCAGGCAGAGACAGAATTCACTCTGCCATT
>NW_007733221.1:88923-90521 GCF_000696425.1 Galeopterus variegatus
GGGTCAATTTGGCAAACTGGTGAAGAAGGGAGTCGGGGGACTGGGCATGTCAAACACAGCTACCCCTCCCCTTCCTGTTTCTGAGTTTAGGGTTAGTATTTTTATTTTACTTTATATTGGTTATGAATATTCATGGAGTACAAAGCTGATCACCACTCATGCTCAAGATGCGATGGCCAGATCCACACTGGCAGCATACCCATTACCAAATTTGTGATTATATCCCGTGTCCCTCACCCAATTATCCCTGACCTCCCTCCCATCCACCTTTCCCCACTCCACTTTGTATCCCTAGGTATGCTCTCTTAAGGTAAGGATTTTCAACATGGAGTTCTCTACCCAGAAATGTTCTTGCAGAGATAATTATAATGGAATTTGATAGATGGTAGCATATATTCTGATACTGGAAAAAAGAGTAATAGAATGTGAATGGGACAAGAGATGGATGAATGAGCAGTTGGGAACAGAGTTTCTGGAAATTTTAAACAAAACATGTTAAAACTTGCTTTCTCTCTGTATTTTTCCTGGGGGTCAACATACTGTTATATGCGTTATGGTGGTGGCAAGTAAACTGGACAACATATTGTAAAGCGAATCCTTCTGACTATACCTGGAATACATACTGTTACAATTGTACTTGATGATACTACAGTCTCATGGAATAATCTTCAAGGGCATTATCAACCACTTATACTTTATGTCTCAGATGATGGAGACCCAGAGAGACTTGTGCATTACTAAAGAGATAAGTCACTGTAACATAAACAAAATTGAGCTATAATTGAGTATTCAGGGTCCTTGACACTGTGCTAAATGTACTAACCACCTTAGATTTATAAGCAGGTGANCTAGTACATATTGCTAAGTGAATAATCATAGGTTAGAGAATAGAATGCAATCTATGATCCATTTTGCATATCATCACTGAATGTTCAGCACATTCACAGGGACATTTTGTAAAGTTCTCAATTGTTACCAATGAACTGGGGTAAAAGAGTTTGATCATGTTGGGTATTATGAAATACTTTCTATTTCTAAGACATATCTAAACAGATTGGTGGATTGATGGATACATAGGCAGACAGATAAAGATATATAGATGTTACTTTGTAATTAGAAAAGTTATGAGCATACATCATTATGCAGAAAACAAATATTCAAGATACAAGGTATCCTACTGTGTACCTATTGCGTTTACCTTACAAATTCAGTTGACAATGCTAGGTCAATAATGTGAGATATATTTCATTACTACATACCCTTTCAGAGCTTTTAATGTGCACTGTGGATGTCCACTGAGAATAAATAATCATATGAAACAGAACAAATGTTCGTATACAAAGAAACAGAAACTTCCAGGGGTGATTGGAGCCTGAACCCCCGGTAAGTTTTAGCCAATTTGCTTTTAAATCAAGTTATATTAGGTACACTTTTGATATTAGAAATGGTAATCTCTGATTTTGATCAATATACAGTCTCTGAAAACCATGAGGAATGTGTCTATTCCAAATGGACATATTTGGACCCCTATTTCTGTGGGTCAATTTGGCAAACTGGTGAAGAAGGGAGTCGGGGGACTGGGCATGTCAAACACAGCT
>NW_007733221.1:92513-110707 GCF_000696425.1 Galeopterus variegatus
CCCATTCCTTATTATAAATGAAACATTAACACTACGGACATACCATAAGTTCCATGGTTGTGCTTATTAATGATTAAGGACAAAGATGTTCATGACAGGTTGAAGAAAAATATAAATGGAAAATATAATTTGAAAATTGCTTTGGGGAATATTATGTCTAATTTTCAAACCACTTTACCTGTCATTTGGAATCAAAGAAAAGCTCTAAGCTTCTGCTAATGATTGGATGAGTCTCAGAAATATACTTTTCTATTTTATAAAATTTCACTATAAGTGAAAATGTTAATTACTATAATATACAATCCATTCAATAATCAACTAAGGTTCAATTACACGCCAGTACCTGGGTCAGGTGCAGGGATAGAGGCCCCAGGAAGTTCACAGTTGTATATGAAGACAATTGGGTGTGTACAATGGCAGTACAATAGCGAATCAAAAATATGGCAGCCAGAAGAGGAGAGAGGTGATCAAGAAAAGCTCCAAGGAAAATAATTGAAACTTTGTGAGGAAAAGGGGTCAGCTGAGGGCATGGCATGAAAAACATATTCCACTAGGGCTATTTAAAATATCGACATGTTAGCAGCAGAGGATCTAAACCAACTCCCTTTTCNACTAGGGCTATTTAAAATATCGACATGTTAGCAGCAGAGGATCTAAACCAACTCCCTTTTCCTGGGGCAATTCAAAGAAACAGCCTCTGCTGATTCTACAAATTATTTGTCTGGAGGTTTTTGCAAGATTCTTTCAAGGTGTCAAGGATTGAGTCCTTGCTGTTGCAGGTGAGGGGAGATGTACCAGAGAAAGAGATTTAGTCCAAACCTGCAAAGAATTTCTATCCAACTCTCTCCCGCCCCCACAGACACAAAGGAAAGGGACAAGAAACCAGATCACTCCAGGTGTGGACTACGAACACGCAAACGTGGTTTTGGTTCTGAGAAAGTTCATCTTTGAGTAAGACGCCCAGATTCACTGTTTATTTTTATGTGAACTATTAAAGAGAAAAATGTCTGGGAGAAATCATCTCAAAAAAGCATCTGTTGAGAATAACCAGTCTTATGAAACAATATTTAAATGCTATGAGAAAAAAAAAAATTGCTAAACTTCAGGTCTCTTATTGGCCTTAGTCTTGGTCAATCTAGCTCAATGTACACAAATCTAAAATCTTGAGGACTGGGCCTGCCAGGAAGCTCTTATTCAGAATTGGCCTTAGGTCATGTACCTAATGGGACCTAAATTCCCAGATCAGTCCCAGGAATTACTGACCCTGATACTCACGACTGAACATCTGAAATGGTAACAAGTGTGTGGAATCACATGGTACTCATCCTTCCCCACCCAACCTCTCTTTCTAGGACACCCACTTTATAAACAAATAAGCACAGGTCAGGATGAGCAAACCATTGGGAACTCTGGGAGTCATCATCAGGATTTTGTTTGTCTGTTTTCATGAAGGGACTAGATGTTATAAGCCATGGATTTTCAAATTTTGTAACCAGTTCAGTTTCAATAGTCCAAGTTTGGAATGCCAAGAGGACGTCACTCTCATTTTTCCAATCCTTCTTGCTCCTGCAGTCGAGAAACTGTCTTTGGTGTGTGGTGGTATTTTTGGTGTGTGGTGTCTCATAGTGATGGGGTGAAGGGTAGACGTTTTAACACTCCATCTCCTTTGGCCATAATCAATGAACAACAAGAAATTTTCACTTTGGGTCTGGTACTCCTCTCAAATCCTTACCTCTTCCCACATGCTCTAAAAGGAATCACTATACCCCCCACCTCATCAATAGCATGTGCATTTAGAAATAAATGTGCTTATGAAATGGTAAAGATGTTTCACGAATTATAGTTCCATTAATTTGTAAAAGAAATTGAAATGTGATAGGGGAAAAAACATGTTTTATATCTTTACTATGTAGGGAAGCAGTCAGAAGATTCTTGTGAGCAATACAGCCCAAGGAGAACTTCAGAGAAAAAAATCCATACTGTTAAGAACATAAAAGATGCTACATTTCAACTCTGAGACAGACAGGGCCACTGATTTATTCCCAGAGTGGTTAATCAATGAATAAAAAGAAAGAAAAAAGGCAAATTTGTGTTCAAGTATCCCCTGAGTCTGAGCCAATACGCTTTACAATGACCAGAAAATTTGCATTGTGAAAATCCCTGTATTTTCCTGTAGTGCCCCAACTGTGCTGTTCAGAACTAGAAGAGCTGGTTTAAGACTCTGGATCAATTCATTTCTCAGAAAGCCTGGCTGTACATCTCTCCTCCTGGGGTGGTTGTAGTTTCCCTTATTGCAAATGGTAAGCAACTGATGGAGTCAGAGACAAGAAGGTTGAGCCTCCCCTATCCCCAAGTTTTTCTTTCCTTGCTAGAGTTGTGACTGACAGTTTCTTGCCATATCACAAGAAAATGCACTTCACTCCATGCTATGCAAAGTGGGTCAATATCGCTGGAAACTTGTGAGAAATATAAATTCTAGGGCTCTCTCTCAGACTTGCTAAATTAGAATCTCTGGGTGTGGGGCCCGTACTCAAAGTTGTAACCGACAGTTTCTTGCCATATCACAAGAAAATGCACTTCACTCCATGCTATGCAAAGTGGGTCAACATCACTGGAAACTTGTGAGAAATATAAATTCTAGGGCTCTCTCTCAGACTTGCTAAATTAGAATCTCTGGGTGTGGGGCCCGTACTCAAAGTTGTAACCAACACAGCTTTATGGTTACAGTGCCATTCCTCTGAGGGCCACAGCCCGCCTTCAGAGTTATTGTGACCCTTTCTGGGAAGAAAGCATGCTTGAGTCAGTGTGGTACTCTATTCCACAAGAGCTCTTTTTTAAAGGAATGTACAAGTCTGGCCTTTCAAGTGCAGTCCCAAAAATGGAATGCAAGACACAGGAAGACAGAGAGGGGAAAAAGTCCAAGTGCCAAACAGAGAAGAATGACCTGTATGGCTAAATTGTTTTGTCTGCATCCTGTCTAAAGGCACCAAAATTTACACAGAATAAACTAATGAAAGGACAAAAAAAAAACTTTGTAGCTTAATGATCTTTCAAGTTTGGAATAATTTTAAATTGAGCAATAATCTGAGCATATTTTCAGCCAACATCTGTCTGTGTTTCACTAAGTTTCAGTCTGACTTTTACTCCCCTGAGTAATCAGCTCACATGCAAGCAGATTAGGAAGGGAAAAAAACAAAAAAATCACTTATTTCATTTTCTGTTTCCCACGTCTCCTTTTGTATATATGTCATAGGTAGATAGATGGATAGACAGACAGATAGATAGATAGACTGATAGATTGATGTATAGATAGATAGTCAGATACATGTGACAGGAATGCTTCCATAGCACTAAGGTAACAGCATTGTGGATAGAATGTTGGGTTGTCTTCTGTGCGTGGGTTTAAATTCTGGCTCTGCTAATTACTGGCTCTTCAAAATGTGGCAACTTTTCTGTAGGACTCATTCATTCATTTGACAATTATGTTTTGAGTGCCTGTTATGCATTAAAAACTCTTAAAAATATTGTGTGCACAGAGAACAAGACCTGATCTCAATAAAACTTTCCAGAGGAATATAGAAAACAATCAAATAAAAAATACATACATATTATGTATTACTATACATAAGGGTACTTCAAAAAGTTTGTACGAAAATACAATTAAAAGATAATATGAACTTTCCCATGAACTTTTTGAAGTACCCTCATATATACACACACACATACATACATACATATTCAATCCTATGAAGAAAAATAAAGCTGAGTAGTTGGGACAGAACACGGGTGATAGTAAAGGTGATATTTTAAACATAATGAGCAGTAAAGACTTCTTTGATTTTTAAGCAGAGGATGGAATAGAATGAGAGATGCGGGGCTATCTGGGGACATACATTACCAGAGGGAATAGTGAGTGTGAACGTCCCGAAGCAGAAATAACTTTGGAAAGGTTGGAGCACCAGGAAGGCTGGTGTGGTCAAGGGGTGTGGACCAGGGAGGAAGAGAGTGGAAGACACAATCTGAAGATGTAACTGAGAGCCAGATCACAAGGAGCTGCAGGCCATGGTGTGGATCTCAATTTTCTTTAAGTGTGATAGGAACCCATTGGAGGTGTTTAAACTAGAGAATGCTAGGATGTGACTTAGATTTTAAAAGATCTATTCCAGCTGCTGTATAAAGAATTCACTGCGGAGAAGACAGGAAGGTGTTGGATCATAGGCAAAAAAGGAACCAGAGAGACTAGACAGAGATGATGGTGGCTGGGACAAGCTGTGGAAGTGATGAGAGATGGACAGGCAATACATGTTTTGAAGCAAGAGATAACCAACTTACTGATAAAAGGATATGAAGATGACTGCTAAGTTTTGAGCTGAACAACTGGGTAAATAGTAATGACATTTACTGAAATCAGAAACCCAGGGACAGGAATGGGTGGGAGTGAGGAAAGGAGTATAAATCAAGAGTTGCTTTGGTTAAATTTGAGACGCCTATTTCCTAATCTTCAAATTAGACATCTCACAGAGTGGTCAGAGCTTTAAATGGAGATAATGCATGTGAAGCATCGGCACAGTGTAAGGCACAAAAGAAACACTCAGCAAAATAATAGTAAAAATATGTCATATCTTAGTCCTCCAAGGGAACTGCAAATATTTTCTCAGGCTGGATGGAATAAGATCATTTAGGAATGGGATGCGGCGAGGTGTTGAGTTTGCAGTCAATAGCAAGGCCGTGCCATTGCACCATTTTGTAGGGTAAAAAAAGCCACATTTTGCTTCTTCCAGAATATAAACTTAACTATGTCAAAGGCAGAATCTCTTTGAGAATCTTGTATACCATGCTTCTTCTTACCACAGGGCCTTTGCACGTACAATCAAAGAAGTCAGCATGGAACAATGAGGAGAATCCAGACTTCAGATCCAGAATGCCAGGCTTCAACCCTTGTTATATGTGTGAGGTACAAGTTACTCAGTTAACCTCTCTGACCTTCAATTTCTGTGTCTGTATAATATGCACAATACCTACTTCAAAGAGCTGTTGGGAAGAGTCAGTGAGAAAATATATAATTTACCTTTAGAGATACTTAGATTTTCTTTTAATTGTGTATAACATCTATTGGCATTAGTGAAACTCCATACTAATAATTTTTAAGTAAAGGAAACTAAATACTTTCAAAATACTCCTACTGTGCACTGATTTAATTTCTAACTCTTAAAAAAATGTCAATGCTTTATTGGCCAAAAAAGAGATATTTTAGTCACCTTTGATTATCTCAGAGGTTATTTCACTCTTTATATTAGAATATAACATTAAATTAATGCAGCAATTCCTTGCTTCTGGTGTCTTTCTGATTTGAGCTAAGCATAGTAGCCTAGTTTACCCTTTAAGCTTAGGGAACTAACAGTAGGTATCTTCTGTAAAGCAGAATGGTAGGTGCTTTGATATATCACCTTCTTTATTCAGAGCATGACAATTTGCTATAACTTTCACTTTACAGATTTGAAAACAGGTTTAGAATGATCAAATGAGAATGTCAAATCAACCATATCACTAGTAATAAAGGTAAGAAAAAAAAAACAGTGGCTTACAGTCTATACATTCTTTTTTGTATAAGAAGGCACACTTGAATTATTAAGTAATTTGACTGAGAATTTTAAAAACATAAATAAAGCTTTAAAAAGTTAGCCATGTTTGTTCCAGTGCTCATATATTTACTGAAGGAAAGTGATCAGTAATTTGAGAGTGACAGGGAGGTTGGGGAGGTATGTTTTCCTCCCAATTTTCACATGAGGCTGAGATGTGTTTAAGAACCTGAAGACAGTAAGGTGGCGAGAAGACAATGTGGTGGGCAGAAAGAAATCCGAACTGCACATGAGGAGATCTGAGTTCAAAATGTAGTCCCCACCATCTGCAATCTGGTGATTAAGTCATTTAATCCCTTTGAAGTCGTAGCCACCTCTTCTAAAAATGATGGGTTGGCTTAGTTGACTGCGTGGACTCCTTGCAGCTCTATATTTTGCTGGCCTTGAGAATTGTTAGGGAAGATCACTGTGACTCCAAAAGGAAAATACCAGATCTCCCATCCTATCAAAGAACCTATATATTGTTTCAGGCATTTGAAATACCACATTAGTGCATTTAATAAAAAGCTTTTTCCCCCCAGTTTTTAACTTCATGAAAAAAAAAAAATGAATCTGCCCAAGAAACACATCAGATAGAAGGCATTTTATCAATAAATGTTCCATCCTCAGTGATTACTTTTACCAGAGAATTAGGCTGATCCAGGGTTGGGGGTGTTCTAATGGGTAAAGGGGCATGAAAATCAAGTACAATGCATTTTGAGAAGTGAAATTAAAAAAAAAAAAAGAAGTATGGAGATGGGTCTTGTAGACGCTCTGCACTCTGGGGTCTCGGGATCAGCTACTGCTGAAATGGGACCAGAAAGTGGTGGTTTCACCAGAACAGCAAAGGAGAGTGGTATCCAGTCTGAATGAGGAAACTGGGTACAGTCCCCCCACAGTCACTAATGTACACGCCACACTTCTGTTATGCTTTTATTTGTCAATAACAGGCTTTCGTGTTATTACACATTGATCTAATGGAGAGAAAAATGACTCAGAATGAATGCATCCCCCCCACTGAGAAATGACTATTTAATTTTATAGGGTCATCTGATAAATCTTCTTCTTCTTCCCCCCACAAAATGTACATAAGTCCAAAATCTTGCATACAATTTCAAAGGCTTCATTGAATCGTTCAAGCCTATTCCAGTTCTTCATGAACTAACAGGATAAGAATCACTCATCTAAATGAAGAAAAATTAAGTATTTATGACAATAGGCATAATTAAGGCATAATACCAATTTGGTATAAAACTGTTTCTATCAAATAGATCAAGTCTGAAAGGACTGAGGTCATGTCTTAATTGTATTTGTAGTCTCAGCATTATTGTGTCCTGCTCATTGGGTGGAGTCAACGCTTTTAATCATGATAGTTGAGGGAAGAGGGAAGAGGGAGGGAGAGAAAGAGAGAGGGAGAAAGAATGATTTGGGGATTTCTATGGAGAGTACAATGTGGAAAAACATACTTACTGCTGAAGGTAAAGGGAATCAGAGTAAAAGACTTTATTCGCACAGCTGAAGTCAGAGAGACAAATACGAATCCTATTCCTTCACCACAGTGGTTCTCTGACCTTGGGCAAGTTCCTCTCTGCACCTCAGCTGTCTTCTCTGGGAAATGGGGAGAATGAGAGTGTCTACGTCATAGGGTTATGGTGAGGACTGAAGGAGCTACTTAGCACAGTGCCTGGCATCTCAGCAGTCTTCAGTAAGTGAGGTTTTTATCAACAACAAAAAGGTATAACCTATTTAAGATGGTGCTTTCTATAAAAGTGGCAGCTTAGCCTTAAAAAAAATCCACAAAATAAACCCAATTAGAAAAAAAATCATCTTTTTAATATTAGAATAATACATGATAATTCCAAAAAAATTGAGACTAATTTATAAATCCCCTAAGTTTGAAGAATGACTGAAAAGGACATAATATTTATCCATTATCACAGATTTTTTCTCTCTAAGAGGGAAATATTAATAGTAATCTTAATATTAAAATGGAGCTCCAAATTAATGGAAAATACTTCCAGAGATCATTAGAATTCTGGGATTTTTTCTAGAAAATGCATTTTTCTAAATTCACAGCTTAGCCACCCTTTTTTACTAGTTAAGTTTTCATTTTTTAACTCAGCAAAATGTCTATGTTTATATATTGCATCTATCTTATTAATATGAGTGTTCTTAAATCCATTTCACCCGTGTAAGCCAAAACTCTTCAATAATGCCATTTATCTATTTTCAATAAATCTTTGTGTTTTTACAATAGCTCCCACCAGGCACTAGTCCCCCATCCACCCAAACAAACAAATATGAAGTATTTCTGAATATGGCTGACCTATTACTCTATATGTAAATTTGGCATAACAACTGCCTTATGTAAGTACTATTTTAAGCATTATGTGTTTCTTATTGTACAAAGGTAAAAGATGTTGTAAATCATAAAAGCACAACAATTGACTAGCACTTCACTAATCTGTGGGTTATAAGCTACCATTCTGAGTACCTATAATGAACCAGAACCTTTTGGTCGGCACTTTATGTAAATTATCTCTAATCAAAATAGTCCCATAAAGAAGATATTATTACTATTGCCATTTTATAGATGATGAAATTGGGGATTCAAGAGGTTACATAAGTTGTCAAGGGGCACAGGGTCCTTATGTGACAGAGCTGGGAAGTGACGCGGACCTCTCTGACTCTCATGTACACGTCCTCATTCCGTTGCCTGTAGTGTACAAGGTTAAATATTATTCGAAGTAATATTTGACACAATAAGAAAATTTAGGCAGTCTCAATAAAGCATTAGAAGGGGATTTTGTCTGGCAAAGGGACCTCCCATCATACTTGGTGACATATTTCATAACTAACATGCAGATGTTATGAATATGTAATTCAAACTGAGCCTGAATTTTATTTTTGTGGAGTAGACATCCAAACTCTTGTTGAGTGAATGCACAAATATTATGCATTTGAGATGTGCCATGGAGAAGATGAAGAGATGGTACATAACCACTGACTCATCTCTCCTTCTTACCCACTTTCCCACCCCCCAGGTTAAGAGTGAGTACAAGTGATGGGGAAGATGAGGACAGTGTTTGCCATGAGAAATCCTGAAGGGGTGGAGTCACAGGGAATTCTACACAGCATTTCCTCTCCCAGCAACTCCCTGCGCTGCCTGTGGCTTCTCTTCTGAAATGTCTTCAATGTCCTAGTCTCCAACCTAGTTTCTGTTCTTAGCAATGCATTAGATTTGAGATTAGCCTCCTGAATAGTGTATTAAACAAAGAGCTGGAAAACCTATATTCCAGTCCAGCTTCCACCCAGGACAAACCAAGCACTCATAAACAACTTTCTGCATACTCTAAAATCTGCCTCTTTCTCATTAAATTTAAGAAGGGCGGGGGTGGGGACTGAGAGCTTTGATGAATAGCGAAGGGCTCTATGTATTACAGGCAGTGTGGTAGCTTGTCTCCAAAGGTGAGGCTGTGAAGATCACTGCTATGCAAGATTCGAACCAACAAATCGAAAGGACTCCCTGTGACCTCGAGCAACAAGCAGTACTGATCCTAAGGTACTGTATGGTATATTCAAATCAAGGGGTTTTCTGAGAAGACCTCTCCAATACCAGGTCAAATAGGGTCTATGCGTGTTCAAAAAGATTTAAAGTCTTATCCAAAAGAAGCCAAAAGCCAATATCAGGAACATGGAAAGATTTTTAAAATGAACATTGATGGAGTTTGGATGTACTGTCCTCCCAGAACTCATGTGGAAATCTGATCCCCAATGTGGCAATGTTGGTTGCTGTTTGGGTCATGAGGGCAGATCCCTCATGAATGGATTAATGCTCTCCCTGGGGGAGGGGGACCTGAGTGAGATCTCACTCTGTTAGTTCCCACAAGAGCTGGTTGTTTAAAAGACCCTGGCACGTCCTCTCTCTCTCTTGCTTCCTCTCGCCACGTGATCTGCTTGTACCTGCTGCTGGCTGCCGCTTTCCACCATGAGTAGAAACAGGCTGAGAACTGAACCAGATGCAGCTGTCCCAGATCGTGAACCAAATAAACTTCTGTTCTTAATAAGTTACCCAGTCTCAGGTATTCTGTTATAGCAACACAAAATGGACTAACACAGAAAATTGCTTAAGTCAATCTAACTAACAACTATACATAGCAATTGTGAGACAAGTTATTCCTTTAGGAATAAACAGATCAGTGGTTTGTATATACTATACTCAGTTTACTTGTGTGTGTGTGTGTGTGTGTGTGTTTTATTTACTCACAGGGCACACGGAGAAGAAACTTGCAGTTATATTGGAGCTTACAGTCAGTGTATTGTGAACAATTCAATTTAAGAACACACTCATTTAGGAAATTTAAGTAGCAGAAGCTGCCATAAAAATGATTACATTGTATAATATTGAATATACTAATTATCTTGATTTGAGCATCATATTGCACACAGGAATTGAAATACAACTCTGCATCCCACAGATATGTACAATCAACTGTTATAACAACAACAACAACATAACAAAAAGTAGCAGAAGCTAAATTTAGCACAGAAAATTAAGAACAGTACCTCTGAAATAACATTCTCCAAAGCTAAGAATATCCACTTTGTTTATTGTGGAGTGTTAGATTTCAAAGAACGTCTCAAACAGCTACTTTATGCTTTCCCATGTTTTTCCTTCCATGGGGGAATGAATATTTCTATTCATTATCCAAAGGTTGGTGGAGTTCTCATTCTACAGTCTTTGGGAATTCAAAGAATCCTGTGAGTCATCACAACTCATTACTAAAAATGAGTGTGGAATTGAATTTCCTAGAGATTATAAAAAATATAGCACACATCTTTGGTCTCTAAAGCTCTGAATGTAATTTTGGCTGTGGGCAAAAGATGGCTTAAGTGACCTTTGAAGGTGACTTATACGTGCACTTAGGATTTAAGCCTTTAAGATTTGGCCTACTCAGGCACTTTTAAAAAGCACTACTAATAGGATCCCATTGTAGTCAGAAAAAAATTGAATTTTTTTCATACAATTTAACTGCTCTAAGAAGTACAGTGTTCCTTTAAATTAACGCCAGATTTCAAGTTATTAAAAATAGGCATTGACGTCTATCTGGTGGATCCAGGTGTGTTAGTCCTCGTTATATAGTCCAGTACATCTATATCACGTAAGAGCTTTCCAATTCTTTGTGGCTTACCCGATATATCTATGAGAAACCAGGGAGGGTGTTAAATGCTGGAAGGGTATAAAGCTCATTTACAGTGGTCCACACCTCAGCCTTATTTTTAAGGCTTTATCTTTGACTTCCCGAAAGGGTGGAGGTCTCACAGCCATGCTTTCGAGTTCAACTTCTGACCTACTCCTGGTTCACTATAAATTTCTCTCATCAACTAGGAAATTATTTGAGAGAGAGGAGGTAAATCGTTTTCTGGATTAAAAAAATATATTTTTATGAAATTTCTTTCTGGAAACATTTTTGGGCCTGCTCAAATTTTCCCTTCCTCAACTTTGTGCTTACTGTCATATAGTTCTGTCTCTGAGTCCCCTTGGGGGCCAAGTCTTGACAGCTAAAAACAAAAATGAAGGGAAGAATAATCCCCTTACAGCCCTCGCCATCTGTGGCTCCATCCAGTCACTCAACCTTAAAATCTTGGCCTCGTCTGTGACCCTCCCCAGACACTTCAAGGCCTGCTGATTTTTCATTAAGGAAAATGGCTCTAGCCCATGATTACACAATTTCCACCTTACCCTCCCTCCTCCCATGCCTCATTACAACATCACTAACATCAAGGAGTCTAACATTATAGTATTGTGGGTAAAACATTCTCTGGCACTGTAAACTGTGAGTAGAATCCCCAACTGTGGTAAACTTGGGGCATGTTATAATTCTAGGCCTGAGTACCAAGAGACAACTAAAGAAGGATAATCCACAGATGCACTCTTCTGCCTTACTACTGTCCTCAGGCCTTCTATTTCCTCTCCCCAAATCCCCTTCTGCTTATCCCTTTGGAAAATTTTGTCTCATTTTCATGTCCCCAATCTGTTCCTGAGGCTATTAAATGGCTCTATCACAGTTGCCACCTACTATATTTAGAGGGGAGGAGGGCTTCAAAATAGGAGCTACTTCCTCATTGCCCCAACTCTCTTCCTGACTTGGAAAAGAGAAAGGGAACTAGATATTTAATAAGCATATCATTTTGCTGGCAAGTCACACAGTTAGTAAGTGGCTGAGCAATTAAAAACAGTGCCAAATTGAATAACCTTATACACAAGTCATTTCATTCTTAGGCAGATGTTTTTATAGGATGGAGTCCCAGAAGTGGGGTTGCTAGGTCAAAGGATAAATGCATCTCTAATTCTGTTAAATATTTTCAGATCTCCCTCCAAACGGGATATACCCCTTTGTACTCCCCCAAGAAGTGTATGAGTGTGCTTGTTTCCTCCCAATGCTGCAATGGAGTGTGATGTCAAACTGCTAGATTTTTGCTAGTCTTATGAATGAGATATAGAGTCCCAATGCAGTTTGCTTTTACATTATTACGAGTGACGTTATCATATGTTTAAAGGGCTGTTTGTATTCTCCCTTAAATTTCTGCATTTGGCAGAAGGCATTTGGTAATCCAAAAAAGCACTGTTCTTTAACTTCAATTCACACCCTGTGGGCAGCTACACTCTGCTATATACAAAGCCAGTGCTGCTTACACATTTTCTGGAATTAAATGAGGGTCCATGTGACGTATGTGTCAAAGGAGCAAAGGACCTAGAAAGCATTCCTCCTTCTCATAGTCATTCTTGAGTTGATGGTTTGGCAGAAGCTAAATAAAGTATGTGAAGGTGACTCTCCAGAGAATAAAGAAGGATTGCTTGTTGTGTAAATTTACATCCTGAGCCATTCTGAGATATTGCCTGGACAGTTTGTCTTCTCTTTCTAAAATGTGCTGTTCACACTTGTGTAAGTTGTGTCAACTTAAGGAGAGAAAGGGCAGAGAGAGAGGGAAAGGGAGAGGGAAAGTGTAAGAGAGGGGGAGAGAGGGGGAGAGAGAGGGAGGGAGACTGTTCACACTTGTGTAAGTTGTGTCAACTTAAGGAGAGAAAGGGCAGAGAGAGAGGGAAAGCTAGAGGGAAAGTGTAAGAGAGGGGGAGAGAGGGGGAGAGAGAGGGAGGGAGAGAGGGAGAGAGGGAGAGAGGGAAATAGAAAAAGTCTCACATCTGGCCATCAACGTGGTTTATAGAACTCCATATCTAGACACACCTCAATACATAAAAGTGGTATTGTTTTTACTTTTTACAAATACAAGGAATATTGAGGGTCCCAATGGCATACCCTGTCCCTTAAGATTGTCTCTAGAAATATCTCTGAAAAATTTTAAGATTAGGCAAGGATGGCTCAGAGAAGAGACATAGATAAGTTCCTCTTACAGAGTGTAAAACATAAAATTTCTGCTACTTCTACTAAGTACTAATAAGTATTTCTTCGGAAAAAAGTGTCTGTTCTCAAATAATGTATGGAAAATGCTGGATTAAATAAAGATAAGCAAGCTCTTGTACTGCAAGATCTCTCAAAGCCTTTATTATGGGAAGGAGTTAAAGTAATCAGTGCTTCCCACTGTAATTTGGCTACATATCCTCTTTCCACTCCCCAAACAATCAAAGATCTAGTACGGTGATATTGCTGGAAAGTGCTGGCATAGGGGGAAAGCTTCGAACTGCGTGACCCAGTGAGTTTGAATTCTGGCCACAACATGCATGATGTTCTCACTCATAGGGTCTCCCAGTGCTCAGGGTACTCATCTCTACGGTGGGCACTCTACAAGATCACTTTCAGGTTTTACTTTGACTTATAAAGTGGGATGTGTTGCAGAAGGCATCCTGGCAGTCTTGCTTTTAGCTCAGATAGTGGCTATCTTGGTCTATCTCAAGGGCACCTTCAGAGGGGTGTGAGAGACAACACTTCTATAATGCCATGAGAAATAGCCAGAGAGAAAGACTGGGGGTTTTCTCTTACAAGATATAATAGAGAACTTGACACTAATCTCCATTCTTCCTGTAGATGCAGAGTCTACCCTCCCACTGACTGTCATAGATTTACCACTTTGGGTGGCAGTTTACCCTGGGGCCTGTTCACTATGTTGACCAGAATCCAGTTCCACTTTAATTCATGTTGCATGCACACAACAAACACCTGTCCCCTGCTCCAGGTCATCATTTAAACATCAGCATGATCTCACCAGTGGTCCCGATAGCTCAGTTTCTTTGGCACTTGCTTTTCCTGGTATTATATGCCATTTTATAACACTAGAGAATCTGATCTGTCAATATCACTAAATTATTAACACTTCATGGGTTCTATAAACCTGTGAATTGGGATTGGCTGGAAAACCTGACACACTGCTTTGCACTTTTGCTCTTGCAGGCATACACATGTACTGACCCCACAATATGCCAGGCACCCCACTAAGCGCTAGAGGTACAAAGTCACTGATGTTTGTGCACCAGCTGAATTTTCTGAATGCTCTGCCACACTCCCCACAAGATGCAGCTCAGACACGTCCTCCTCCAGGAAGACTTACCGAACTTCACCTCACCTCAGTGTGTATTATATGTCCCATCCATCCCTGCCCCAGTCCCAAATAGCTCCTTCTACAAATATCCAACATTACACTTGCCTATTGCATGCCTGCCTCCCTCCTTGAAGGTACCTCATAGGAAAAGACTTTAATTCCTTAATCTCCATCTCCACAGCATCTATTGCAGTGACTGCCATGTAGACATAGAAAGTGCTTAGATTTATGACTGATTGATTGAATCAAGGTGTAAAGAGACAATTCCTGTTCTCAAAGACCACACAGAATGTAGTTCAGCTTTTCTAAGTTCTAGTTCACTTAAAAAAAAACAAACCTAAGTAAACACCTTAAGTAAAAATTGTATGACTATCTCTAGGTTTTGAATTATAAAGACATTTTCAAATTTGCCTTTCAAAGATAATCTGAATAATGCTAAAATAATCTGATGTGGGTCTCAAAATCAGTTATGATTCTGTACAGAGCAAGGCCAAAAGGTTAAGGCAAGACTAAATCACAGCTAAGAGAGACAATAAGACTTTCCTTTGTTTGAATCCACCTGCTTTTTCAAGCTGTCAGCTCTGCCCACTCTCCACCTTCCACATGCCTTGTTAATGTGGGGAGAAACCAATGTGAGACAATAACAGTCATATTTCTAGCTTAATTACAGAAGCACAAACCTTACATCTCCTTAAGCCTCAATTATAAAAAAAAATGACAAGGTACATGTCATGTCTTCTCTGCTTCTCCTCACCAGCCGTCCTGCCCTATTATAAACAAGGACACTCCGTAAGTATTCAGAGTATAATTACAACAAACCACACTCAGCCTGTCAGTTCCATCTGCAGAATAGAGCAATGAGAATTTTATGTATGTAGGTATACTGGGGGAGGAGGCATATAAAAGAGAGTTCCTGCTTCAAATGAGCAAATAACCTGCAGAGCGTATTTTTTAATGATAATTACATACCCTGAAAATTACATTTTAAAGGACACTTAAACGTTTTTAAAGGAATGATGTAAACAGCAATATTTCTGTGCACAGTGTAGAAGTAACCTCCTCACATTAATAACCAGCATACAAAATGCTGAGCTACACCTCTGGTGCTAATCAAACAGAATTGACCCCTACCTAAAGTGGCATTCCTCTGGTGCATATCACTCCCTTTAAGGATAAAAGTCATATTGGTGGCTTCTCTCACCCCCTTTCCTTCTTTCCTCTGTCTCATAACTTTGGGGAGATTTAGGCTGCCGGGAAGACAGATCTTTGTTTTTGAGTCGAATGGTTCTTTTCTGCTGCCAGACATTTTATCCTGATGTGTTGGTATTAAAAAGAATAAAAGGAATCCATCACAAAATTATTTTTGCTTGGTGAAAATACATGCACCTGAAGCAAAAGGATAAAAAGGGTTCAGGGGTGGTAGCCCTCACCCCTGTGATGAATGGGGAAACAGAGGAAGGCTGAGAAAAGCACTCAGCCATCCACTCATCCACCCATTCGTTCATTATTCATTCAGGCGAAATTCAGTAACTTTTGTGGTTTTTAAATCTTTCCTCAAGTGCATATAATTTTTAAAATTAAAATCTGGGCTGATTACAAAAAGCTACCACATTGTGCCTACATTTAAATATGTCCCAAAAAAGATGGTTGCAGAAACATCTGTAGCCCCATCGAGCATATTTTCATAGACATCCTGACAGCTAAGGGAACAGTACTATAGTTTTAGGCACTTGGGAACATAAAAGGAAATGCATATATGAGAAATTCTCCCTCCCCCCATTTTTTTTTCTTCATAGAATCATCAAGGTAAGAGCAAGAAATTTACAGTAAGAAAATCCTACATTTGAGACTTAACCCTGCCTCACCCTATTTATTCTACTTACTTTGTGGAGCTGAACTGAAGATCAACTAAATTAATTTATGCAATAACCATTTGGTTCATGCATGCATTCATTCAATTCATTCATTCATTCATTAACTCACCCAACAAACCCCTATGATAGCCCAGGTACTGTCCTAGGTGCTGCTAGGAATATACGAATGAGAAAAAAACAGACAAGTTCCTGACTTTCACGGTCTTTTTTTTTTTTTTTGTCTATTAGGCAGCCAGAGGCTGATAAAATACCCACACTAATGAATTTATAATGACAAATTAACGTGTGCTCTCTGAAGGAGGGACATGCTTCTACAAGTTTGACAAAGGAACAACACAAACACAAGGGACGTGGAGAGGGTTTTACCAAGCAAGAGACAGTACCAGAGGTAAAGAATGATGTAAACAGCAATATTTCTGTGCACAGTGTAGAAGTAACCTCCTCACATTAATAACCAGCATACAAAATGCTGAGCTACACCTCTGGTGCTAATCAAACAGAATTGACCCCTACCTAAAGTGGCATTCCTCTGGTGCATATCACTCCCTTTAAGGATAAAAGTCATATTGGTGGCTTCTCTCACCCCCTTTCCTTCTTTCCTCTGTCTCATAACTTTGGGGAGATTTAGGCTGCCGGGAAGACAGATCTTTGTTTTTGAGTCGAATGGTTCTTTTCTGCTGCCAGACATTTTATCCTGATGTGTTGGTATTAAAAAGAATAAAAGGAATCCATCACAAAATTATTTTTGCTTGGTGAAAATACATGCACCTGAAGCAAAAGGATAAAAAGGGTTCAGGGGTGGTAGCCCTCACCCCTGTGATGAATGGGGAAACAGAGGAAGGCTGAGAAAAGCACTCAGCCATCCACTCATCCACCCATTCGTTCATTATTCATTCAGGCGAAATTCAGTAACTTTTGTGGTTTTTAAATCTTTCCTCAAGTGCATATAATTTTTAAAATTAAAATCTGGGCTGATTACAAAAAGCTACCACATTGTGCCTACATTTAAATATGTCCCAAAAAAGATGGTTGCAGAAACATCTGTAGCCCCATCGAGCATATTTTCATAGACATCCTGACAGCTAAGGGAACAGTACTATAGTTTTAGGCACTTGGGAACATAAAAGGAAATGCATATATGAGAAATTCTCCCTCCCCCCATTTTTTTTTCTTCATAGAATCATCAAGGTAAGAGCAAGAAATTTACAGTAAGAAAATCCTACATTTGAGACTTAACCCTGCCTCACCCTATTTATTCTACTTACTTTGTGGAGCTGAACTGAAGATCAACTAAATTAATTTATGCAATAACCATTTGGTTCATGCATGCATTCATTCAATTCATTCATTCATTCATTAACTCACCCTACAAACCCCTATGATAGCCCAGGTACTGTCCTAGGTGCTGCTAGGAATATACGAATGAGAAAAAAACAGACAAGTTCCTGACTTTCACGGTCTTTTTTTTTTTTTTTGTCTATTAGGCAGCCAGAGGCTGATAAAATACCCACACTAATGAATTTATAATGACAAATTAACGTGTGCTCTCTGAAGGAGGGACATGCTTCTACAAGTTTGACAAAGGAACAACACAAACACAAGGGACGTGGAGAGGGTTTTACCAAGCAAGAGACAGTACCAGAGGTAAAAGAGAGATTACTGGGCAAAGGGGTGTGGATGAATGAGCGGTGGGACAACTTGAGCAAAAGCCGCAGAACAGGATGAAGAGAGATTACTGGGCAAAGGGGTGTGGATGAATGAGCGGTGGGACAACTTGAGCAAAAGCATCAGAACAGGACAAAACACAGTAGTTTAAAGGAACTAAAAGGTCAATGTGACTGTACAGCTGGAAGCAGGCAGGAAAGAAGTGAAAGTGAAGCTCAGGGTGGGGAAGGAGTGTCTGGCAGCTACTGAGCACTTGAATGTGGCTAGTTCACAATGAAATGGGCTGCAGATGTAAAATACGTAATTACGAAGGCTGTATGAAAAAAAATCTCAATAATCTTGTATATTGATTACATGTCAAAATGACATCTTAGATACATTAGGTTTAATAAAATGTATTATTAGAATTAATTTTAAAGAAAGAGAAATACCACATGTCCTCATTTGTGGGAGCTAAAAATAAATAAATAAATACACAAAC
>NW_007733221.1:111862-115229 GCF_000696425.1 Galeopterus variegatus
GTAGTATAGAATTTATGTTTCATTATATATATGTATGCACACACATATATATATGTATATACGTATTTCCATATATATCTTTGTTTTCCCAGCACAACTTCTGCCCCCTTGGAGGTACTCAAAACCATATCTAATTCACTGCAAGGGACCGTTGCTGTTTTCTTCCTAAATTTCTCTCAAATCTCTCCACTTCTCTTATCTCAATGAGGTTCAGTCACTTGCCTAAGTTCACACAGCTGTAAAGGCATTAAACCCAAGGAACCTAACTCTAGAATGCACATCACACACACAACCACTATGAAACTGAGCCCTAGTTTTTACAAAGGATCTCCCCAATATTAGGACAAAGTCTGCCTGCCTGCCATTGGCCCAGCACCCTCTCCTGGGACATACAGTATGTTGGTATATCAGGCCATCCCCTTGAGAATCTAGGAAATCATTCAAGGGTAAATAGTGAGTCAGAGATTTGGAGAGTTGGAGAAAATGAGTACGAATCAGCCTGTGGCTCTTGTGTAGATTTCATTCAATGAAAAGAACAAATTTATCCTGGGTCTTTAAATGTTCACTGGCAAGAAGCTATCATTTGTTTATGAGGACATCAGATAGAGCCAGGAAAAGAGGACAAGTAAGGTGCTTAGCAAGTTGAAGATTTCCCAACAGCAGAAACCATCTCAGTAGGATGTTAACAGTGAATTCAAGAGACACTTGTTCACTAATGGAGCTTAATAGTTAAGATACTCTTGAGGCACACTAGGCATTAAGTGCTTGCTAGCAGTTCAGATAATGAACTGGATGGTTCTTACCAGCCATCCAGGCATTGTATATGTCCCAGTTACTTCCACTGTCAAATTACAAACTTTTGATTGTGTGTGGTATAAGAGGGCTTAGTGCTCTGACTTGGAATATCTTGACTTGGTAAACGTGGATCTATATTTGAACATTTCATTTCTTTCAATACTTTAAAATTGTCAAGTACATTAGTGGAGTCCCTAAAGGAACCTATCTTTAAAAGAAATAGTCTAAATATTACTGTAAAAATTTCAGAACAATATTCAGTATCTGGCAGTTTGATATAAAGGGATTTCATATGGTGTGCCATCAAGATGGTCTGAATTATAATCAAGACCTCATTAAAAGGTGGTCACCGTCTATAGACTGAGAGCATCATGATGCTTCTCTACTTAGTGTTACCACCTGCAGTCACTGGGAATCTCTGAAGTAAATCCATTGCCCTATGTGCTAAGTGACCATACATAATGGGTAGAGAGGACTGCTCCTGCCCACTGGAGACTGAAACGTAACCCTGTCCTTGCTCTCTCATAGAGCTTATCACACTATGTCATAATTGCTTGTCTAACTGTTTACCTCCTCTGTTAGACTAGTAACTCCAAGAGGGCAAATCTTACATCTCTCTTTTTTTATTACTGCGTTGCTCTAGTATAGTACAGTACCTGGCATACAGTAGGCACTCAACACATAGTTGCATGAATAAATAAAACTACTCTTGTATGTCATTATTAAATACAATCAGTAAACTAACAGTTTTAGGAGATATTATGAAAGCAGTGTTCCAGAACAGTATTCTTCACAATGTTTTCTGATGGCCTTTTAAAATATACTAACATTTAGACAAAAATTCTAAAGACCAGAAGACGAAGGTTGGTAATAAGGATTGGGGTAAAGGGTGGAGGAGTTAGTAGGTTTACCTCTTCTGTTAGACTAGTAACTCCAAGAGGGCAAATCTTACATCTCTCTTTTTTTATTACTGCGTTGCTCTAGTATAGTACAGTACCTGGCATACAGTAGGCACTCAACACATAGTTGCATGAATAAATAAAACTACTCTTGTATGTCATTATTAAATACAATCAGTAAACTAACAGTTTTAGGAGATATTATGAAAGCAGTGTTCCAGAACAGTATTATTCACAATGTTTTCTGATGGCCTTTCAAAATATACTAACATTTAGACAAAAATTCTAAAGACCAGAAGACGAAGGTTGGTAATAAGGATTGGGGTAAAGGGTGGAGGAGTTAGTAGGGAAAGGGTAACAGAAACTATTTATTTGAGAATGCAAGAAATGAAGAAATAAAAAAGGCATTCAACAATATTTGGTCAGATATTTCATTTGAAGAGAAAAGGTTAGGAATTAATAACATGGGGTGGGGGGGTTGTGTTATTTGTTCATTTGTTTTGTTTCTTGTAACATAAAACCAAAAGGACAGGTAAATTATGTTTTACCTTGAAATTCACCTGAGAAATGATTCTTTAAAACAATATAGGTTTTTCTTTGAATACTGTTTTCTTTTTTAAACACTGTATCAGTTTTTTGTTAGCAACAATATCCCACTTGATTTCATTCAAACATAACTTAATGTAGTGTAGTAGTAAGTGAAATCGGCTCTTCCAGGATGGCTGGAATTAGTTCTTTGAGATGGAAGGAGGCCAAGAGAATGACTGATGCAACCCCAGCCCACTTTCACGTTGCTCCCAGGTGAAATGACAGAGACAAAACCAATGACCAGGGCAAGGCCGAACTTGTTCAAGTGGGAAATTTTAAGGAAAGTTAAAAATTCTTCTAGTAGTTTGTGTTTCTCGTAGGTTCTTTTCTCTTAGAAGATCATATTATCTGGAAATTTGGATTAATTTCACAATGTATGTAATGTGCTTTATGTTACTTTTAAGCTTTTTAGGGCATCTCCATTATCTCTCTTCCTACCTTTCATCTAATATGGGAGGAGTAGTTAACACCACCACCTGGATGTCCCACAGGTAGTGGAGGTCAAATGGCTCTCACATTATACTAAACTAGCTGGTCCCCACAGACCTCTGTACCGCTCTGTATTTCCTATCCTGATGAATGTACATTAACTAAAGGTGGAAACCTTGAAATCATGTTTGCTCTCAGGTCTTTCTCTGGTTTCCTTCCTTCCCATGCTTATATCCTGCCAGACACCAAGTCTGATCATTTCTCTTTTTCCAATATGCTTTAAATCCAAACCAAGCTTTCTATCCCCATTACAATCTGTAAAATTTAAATTGTTTCCTAACTTGGTTCTTTTCCTCCCCTTGGCTTCCATCTCTAAACAGTCCTCCACATCATGCTATAATTATCACTATAGTGTGAATGTGTACCCCAGAGTTCATGTGTTGGAAATTTAATCCCCAATACAGAAGTGCTGAGAGATGATTAGGTCATGAGTGCTTTGCCATAAATGATTAATACCATTGTCAGAGGAGTGGGTTCGTTACAAAAGCAAGTTCAACGTTCACACGTGCTCTCTCTCTCTTTCTCCCCATCTCTCTCTCTCTCTCTCTCACCCCTTCACTCTCAATTTCCACCATAAAATGATGCAGCAAGAATCT
>NW_007733222.1:0-747 GCF_000696425.1 Galeopterus variegatus
TGCCCTGTCTAACAGCAGCAAGCTTGCCAGTCGTTTTTTTCTCCAGCAGGACTGAGCCAAGTACTGCCTCTATCCTAGCCCAGACTCAGCAAATGTGCCCAGTGGGAAAAAAAAATAGCCTGTGAGTCTCAGCTCACCCGGGCACAGTTCTCTTCTCTCTGGAATTTTAGTGCCTTTAAAAACAGGAGTTCTATAATTTATTCTCCTTATTTCAGTTATTGCAGAAGAAGTATTTTCCTGTCATGATCTACTGCATACTATTCAGAAGCAGAAGTCTATAACATTTTTCTTTGAATTCAAAAATTGGATTCTGTGTGCACCCTGCATGGTGGAGAGCTTTCCCTTTGTCTTCTAGTGTAACTGAAGAGACAGTGACCCGAGCACAGGATGTCCCTCTGGTGTGCACCACAATGTCGAGGGTCAAGGGAGCTGGAGAGAGATGGTGAAGATGCGGCTGAGTATCTTCACCTGCAAGCATGGGGGAGGTGAACATGTCATCTCAGTTCCACACAGTCTTTCCAGAATCTCCAGTGCAAGAGGGAGGTGGGTGACAGAGATTCCAGTTTCGAAAGCTGTTGCTTAGTCCACAGTGCCTGCTGCCACCCTGTTGGATGAGTTCCTAGAAGAGATTCGTACCACTGGAGAGGACAGGAAGGGTTTCTGGTTGGGGCACGTGCACAGTCAACGAGGGATTTTGAATGAGAGGACTTAGATTCCATTTCCAGTTCTGCTATTTATTTACTACCT
>NW_007733222.1:1186-17460 GCF_000696425.1 Galeopterus variegatus
TTACTTTGGCCAATAACCACAGAAGACTCCCTCCGGGGAAAAGATTGTGTCATTTCTTGTTACTCTAAGTCAGTAATTAATTTTAGTATTCTTTTATTTGATTCAGGAGTTTTTCTCTTGGATCAAAAGAGCACTCAGAGGCCAGGCCTTTGAGATATAGCAATGTTCAGGAAAGCAGACAGGGCTCCACTCCCTCAGGACTGACCAGAGACAGTGTTTGAAAAGCTGAGAAGACATGCTTCTTCTGGGACTGATGTGACCACCTGGGGCATCCACCCCAACTGGTCATTGTCCTGTGAGGAGGAGCAGCAGCAGGAGGGGTCCCGCAGCCCCTCTCCCCACCCCCACGCCCCTCAGCAACTCCAGCCTGAATTGGAAATACTGGAACGAGCCCTTTCTCTAGTGATTCAGCAGCTTGGCTATTTTGTCTCTGAAATCAAGTGTCCAATTTCTCCTGCAGTTTTTAGGAAGCTGTTTTTAGTTGAGTCTCCAGCTGGATTTATTTCTGAAGACTGTTCTGCAGATTATAGCTGGAGTGTGCTAAAAGGCATCCTGGGCACCTTTCCCTCTGGCAGCCTCTCATCCATCCTCCCTGGCATGGGAGGTGCAGCTGCGGGGGGTGTGGAGGGTCTGCCCCAGCCATCCAGCGGGTTGGCCACACATTTCTGTGCCCGGTGTGGCTGGTAGCCGACCGGAAGCTGCTGATAGGGTTGGAGCCAAAGCATGACCATTTCCTGTTTGAACCACTGTAGTCATCTTCAGTCACCTGCACAGATGCTTCTCCCACCTCATTCCCCGGTCCACTCCTCATGGGCGCCATCTAGGTGGACAGCTCAGTGGACTCGGTGGCTGTGGCCAGACCAGTCAGTAAATGGCCCCCGCTCTGAGCCCCTGAGCACCTGCCTGCCCTGCAACCCATGCCCTCTGGCCTCCTCCAGCATTCTGCTCCCACCCAGGTCTGAGGTGTCCGCTGTGAAGGGCGTGCTGCGTCACACCAGTTGTGAAATGTCTCAAATGTCACTCCTGCAAGGGCCGTCTTTGGGTTGCTGGTGAGAGCAGAAGAGGCCCTGAGGGCCTGGACTGCATGTGGTGGAGAGGGGCCTGAGCCTTCCTCCAGCTAGGGTCAGCAAACATCCCCTGGGAAGAGCCAGTGAGCAAGTAAATATTTTAGACTTTGCAGGCTCTCTGGTCTCTCTCACAACTACTGAATGCAGTCATTATAGCAGGTTAGCCATGGACAGTCTCTAAGGTTTCAGCTGTGTTCCTTGGGACCTTGTGTTCCCAGAACACTTTATTTACAAACACGATGGTGGGCTGGATCTGGGCCGACCGTGCTCTCAGCAGCCCCCTGCAGGTGCACGTTGCCTTGTGGGGAGGCTGCGGAGGTGGCCAGCCCGTGCTGCAAGTGCAGACTGCAGGGCAGCGGAGGTGCTCTCTGCAGGGTGAGGAGCCTACTTCTCTGCATCCTGCTTGTGACTGGTCATGTGCCTGTAGCAGACTCTATGAGACCCCCTCCCCCCACCACTGGCCACCTCCTGAGGGTGTGTGGCCCAGAAATCTGACGGGCTCACAGTGGGGAGCGTCCTCACTGGCTCTTTCTGTGCTCTCTACCTGCTTCCCTTCCTTGGCCCCACTCTCTGTCCACACCCATAGACTGGCTTGTCTAAATTTTGTTTCTTAATCCGTCTCAACACAGCATGCACTTATTAAGAATCTATCTTGTGTTACGCAGCAAGCTGTGCATTGGGGTTACAATTATGAGCTGGAACTGCAGGACAGCCATGAGGTTAGCACAGTGGAATCGCTGCTGAGGGCAGGGAGTGCAGGCAGGCCCTGGGGTCTGAGCCCCTCTCCTGTTGAGCCTGAGCCACCTATGGTGTCTGGGGTTCATCAGTGGGCAATGCCCCCATCCCTACACCCACCTGTGTTGCCCCTGGCCCCACAGAGGCACGCCCAATGGGGATTGTCCATGGCTGATGGCTTCATACACCTTATTTCTCCTGAGCCTGTTACTGGCCGAGCATGTTACTTACCCGCTATGTGACCTTGGCCATGCTATTCAAGCTGTCTGTGCCTTGGTTTCCTCGTCTGTGTGCAGGGATAATAACCCTGCCTGTGGGCTGCTCTTAGGGTGAAGTGAAATGATTCCCGTGGTGTTTTCATCTGGCATGGTGAGCTCCTGACACACGGTGCTCATGCATTTGCAGCACACGGCTGTTGCTACTCAGACTGCTGTGGACTGAGTGTTAAATTCATATGTTAAAACCTAATTCCCAAGGTGATGGTATATGGAGAAGGTGGGGCCTTTGGGAGGTGATCGGGTCATGAGGGTAGAGCCTCATGCATGAGATGAGTGCCCTTAGCTCCTTGTCCTCCTGCCACGCAAGGACACAGTGACATCTGTGAACCAGGAAGTGGCCCTTGCCACACACCGTGTATGCTGGTGACTTCTGGAACTGTGAGAAATGAGTTCCCATTGTCTATAAGGCACCTGCCCACCTATGCATTTTGTCACAGCAGACTGAACAGGCTGAGGCAGGTATGGTGTCTGTGCTGTGAGGTGGCAGAGCAGGCATCACCTTCTTCTTTCCACAGGAGAGTTAGTAGAGATTCAAGTACAAAGTGACTGTCCACGGTAATAAGTGGCTGAGATCCTACCCAAATATGTTCCATAAGTAGAGATAAACCAATTACGTTGTATCCATAGAATAACATACTTTGCAGTTATTGAAAGAACTAGGTAAACTCTCTGTCCACGCTGATAAGGAGCAATGTGTGAGAGGTGAAGACAGTATAGCGTCCAGGGTAACCATGCCCACCCTCCAAACAAATACCCCACTGTGTCCAGTCAGGCTGTGGGGGTCTCCTGGCACAGGAGGTGGGAGGGGTAGCAGGAGGGGCGGCCAGCTCTGCTGAGAAGGAGAGAAACAGTCCTGAGGACAACAAATTAAAGCTAATTCAATCTATGGAAACATTTGATTACACCAATGTAATTTATTATGCAAAGTTGCCCTTTCTGACAAATGGAAGCCGCTTTGATAAGTGGGATTGTAACAGAAGGGTTTTCAGCAGGCAAACAAACCCAGCTGGGAGCCTGCCCACGGCTCCTGTCTCCTGGCGTGGTGTGCCAGCAGGCACAGACTCAGAGACAGCGCCTGGGAGGACGTCAGGATTCGGTGTCCACGTCCAGAGGCCAGGCTGTGTGACCTAGACTGTGTCCTTCCCCATTTCTGTGCCAGCCTGCCCAACTTTCCTAATAAGAAGTGTCCTTATATTTGACTGAAATTTTAACATTCACAAAACCCCTCCATATCCTAACCTCCTCTGGCCCTCATAACAACAATGTTTGGGAAATCCCTAGTAATGACATATCTTTCCGCTGCACCAGTAGCGGTATATTTTCAGTCTTTTTGTGTCTACGCTCTGGATGGATCCCTACAACACATCTGTGAAGCTATCAAGACAGATGTCTTTATCCTTGTTGGACAGATGAGAACAGGAGGGACAGACAGATTAAGTGCGCAGCCCAGGTCAACCCACAGAGTCCTCAGCTGTGGCGTGGAGATCAGAAGCCAGGCCCGCCTTCTGCTGTGTCGAGTTCCAAGTTACTACCCTTCAACACACCTGGACCTGCCCGAGTCCTCTGCTCGGCAGTGTCTAGGGGGCAGGATGAGGGGTGCTATTTTTCTTTTCCCAGAAGCAGCATATTGGGGTAGAAAGAATTTGGAAACCCGGAGTCTAGTTTCAAGCCTACCGTGCATTAGTTATGAGACCCATGGTATTAAAAATATTCCTCACTGTTGAGTCCCTACCATAAGTTGGCTGTTACATATGTTTCTTAATTTTTCCTCCCAAAACACTGTGGACAGTTGCTATAAAGCTCACTTCACAGGTAAGGAAACCAAGCATCTGAATGGGAGGGGATTTGCTCAAAGCCCCATGCTAGCACGTGGGAGAGCTGGGATACGTCACGTCACCTCTCTGGGCTGTGCCTGGGAGCCGTGGGGGCACCCTGGGTTCTCGCTCCCTGAGAGGAAGCCGAGAGAAGTGACTACAGGGCTGGTGGACTCCTGCTTCATGTTGGAGGACACCAGCGAGGAAAGTGGGGGGCAGGGCCAGGCTTGGGGGGGAAACCGGGTGATGCTCAGACCTTGTGTGGCTCGTCAGATCCTTGGAACTTGCTGAACACGAGCCTGAGGAGGGCAATATTTCTTCCACTGAATTTAATAAAGTTGGGCTTTATTTACTGAGCAGACAGGAGACCTTCCTAAGCTGCCTGACCCCTGCTGTTCAGAAGAGTGATGGCTTTACAGATCATCTAGTGAAAGCCTATGTTACTGATGAAGAAAAGGAGGTCCAGAGAGGTTAATTAACTTGCCCAAGGTCACACAATAGGTAATGAGCAGACTAACGGAAGCAAGACCAGACCAAGGTGTCCTGACACCTAATCACGAGATATCTCTATTACCCGAATTCCTGGACACCTCTCTGGCCCTCCGTTCTGGTGGTTAAATTGCCAGTGGGAGTGGCGAAGCTATAGAAGTATCAGATCACTCCATTTAAGCTGAGGTTTTTGACACACGGTGTTTGGAGGATTTCATGGATAACGCTCACCAAGGCTGACTTCACGCAAGGTGTGGCGCTCTCAATGATTTCCAAGCGTCCTCAGATGCCCCCTTCCTCTAAATCCACAGACTGCTTCCAAGCCTCAGAAGCCTGCGGCAGGGACTAGGCTCCAATTCCCTCTGGGGAAAGGAAGAGCTCCTGATGGGGCAGCTCCAAGCACGGAGCAGAGAGGGGAAAGCAGCTGCCTGGGAATGGAGTGTCACATTTGCCATAAAGAGGAAGGGGGGGACCTTCTGACGAGCTAGGGAACCTGTTACAACCCATCCGAGTTAATTGTTTTCCTTGGAGAGGGGAAAGCAGCTGCCTGGGAATGGAGTGTCACATTTGCCATAAAGAGGAAGGGGGGACCTTCTGACGAGCTAGGGAACCTGTTACAACCCATCCGAGTTAATTGTTTTCCTTTATCTCCATGTGTTGATGCTTATTATTCGGCTTGTTATCTGATGGTTATTTAATCTATATTTTGTAATTACTTCCCTTCTGTCTTTAACTCGGATGGTCACGCTTTTTCCTCATTGCACTGAAGCACTGACTTACATTTTCACAGGTGCAAGAGTCAATTATTTCAGGTGGTCTGGGAGCCCTGGCCCCCTGGCGTGGCAGCTTTCTCAGCCCAGAGTTGTTCCCACTCTTGTCTGCTGGGCTCAGGGGAGGGGTGTGGAGAGAGGAAGGGTCCCCCAGGTGGCTCCTAGGTTCCCAGGGGATGGGAGGTCTGGGGTGGGGAGGGGGGACCGTAGTGCTATGTTCCAGGATCTGGATTCATGGCAGCCAGAGTCCAAGTGACCAGATGCGTGGCAGGCCATGTCTGTCTGGGCTGCACCTTGGGTAAGTGGAGACCACAATCTCCACGTGGGAACTGTATACATTCTGGTGCACTTACAGGCAAAATGGAAAACCTATTTAAAATTGGGGCTTTCTCAGAAAATCCAGGCCACGCTGTTGCTATTGTTAGGCAGACTCTTGAGTTTCTGTCAGGAGCACAAAGGGAGAAAGAACTCTGTGGCCGAGCTCCAGGCCTGGCTCTGCCGTTCCCATGCTGTGTGTCATTGGGCAAATCACTCAACCTTTCTGAACCTAAATTGTCATCTATCATGGGCATGGTAATGCCTCAGAGATTATTGTAAAGTGCAGATAACCCTTGCTACTTGCCTCTCATGATCAGCAGTCTTAGTATCTGAACTTAGGAACGATCAAGATTAACTAAGAAGATAATTTTTTGGTATCTTTTTTTAAAATCTGCTCTTCTAGTACTTGCTGTCTGTAACCCAAGAACCAACAGATTCAGATGACGCTGTCCCTTTTGTTACCATAAGTCTCGTTCTCTGAAGCCAGGAATCCAATACAGCTGGATAGTGAAGGACACTCGTGTATGGAAGTGCTTTGTGGATCAACGGGCTAACAAATATTGGTTTATCTGCTCGTCATGAAGCGTGGGTTTATCAAGCTGCTGGTGTATGTGCAGAGCAGGAGCAGGGCAGAGGAGGAGGTCCCTGCATGCCCAGGGGAGGGCACCCCACCCAGACTGAGGCTGGGGATAGGGGCAGCCTCTGGGGAGTGATGTCTATGCTGGAGAGATTGGTGGTATATGAAAGCCTCCTGGGCACACCCATCCATTCATTCGTTTGTTCAATCACTCCTTCATTCATCCCAGATCTATTCACTAAAGCCCCCCTGTGTTCCAGGTGCAAAGTACAGGTAGGGGTGGTGGAAGGCAGGAGCCACCTCTGCCCTTGCAGAGCTTGCTTCCTGGTTGGAGGAGTGCATTTGTTCAGGTAATGCTCGCTGCTGTAACAGATAACTCCAAAACCTCAGTGTCTGAATGCTGTATAAATTTATTTCTTATTCATATGAAGTCTGGAACCTGTTCGTGAAGCTCATCTGCATGAAGGTGGTGGAAATGGTGAGAGAGGCAGCAAGATCCCAATGGGCCTTCCTGTGTGACCTCATGCCAAGTGTGTGACAGTGTGACTGTCCCTAGGATGCAGCTGCTATGCACTGCTGGAGAGTCAGAGGCAAAGCCTGCAGGAGCGTGCACAGATGGAGTGGGGTTGTGCCCCAGAGAAGTTGTGCTCCCCGGGGGCAGTACCAGAAGCGAGGTCTTGGGGAAACGTGTATTGCGACTGATGTGCATTTGCCTCAGCCAGTATCCCAAACCCATGCCCATATGGAGGCTGCCTGTTTCTCATCACCAGCTCAATCCTTGTCCTGGGGAGTTCCTGCCCCAGCAATGATGCCACCACCTAGTGCAGGAGCTGGTCTAGGCATACCCCTCCCCCACCCTCCCCCTCTCCCACGGTGGCACCTCAGTATAAGGTGCCAAACCCTGGCTTTATATTATTACACTCAATACTATGCAAAGAACATTGTGAGGCTCTCCCTAAAACCACCTATTCTGAAAGTAAATGAGATAAATAACCCTTGACAGGGTAGAGGTGGGATTGCACCAAATCAAATCTGGTCTATTTTCACGTTCACAGAGCTGGAGGAGAATTCAGTCCCAGGTAAAGGGAACCAATGAAGCATATTTCCAGTGCTGACTCACAAGGTGCTGCGTTTGAGCCTTAACGACGACAAATCAATGATCTAGAAAATAAAATCCCTTTCCTGTTAACCAGACAGGCACCGCATTCTCCCCAGACTTCAGAAGGTAAGCACCAAAAATTTTCAATTAGTATTTCACATCCCACTACTTTATAATTACAAACAATTAGATTGGAACACAGCACACAGACACACACACACACAGCCCCACACACACTCACTCCGCCTGCAAGGGAAGAGGGAAGCAGGTCTCACAGAGCCCCCAGGCCCCCTCCCTGCGGATGGAACCCCTCTCCTGAAGCAGAGACTTGGTGGGTGGGGCTCAGAGGGTGGACCCACTTTGAATGGCACCTTTGTGCAGGCCCATGGCAGAGGCAGAAGAGGTCTCCAGTTGCTGCTCAGAAACTGTGACACTGGCTGGCCCAGAGGGTGCCAAGAGCACCTGACTTGGTGCCTGCAGATTTGAGCCCCAGGCCAGACTCTGCCCCACGCAATACGGTGCCCTCTTAGTTTGAGTGCCAGGCTCCAGTAAGCACCCCTCCTTCACAGACAGCGTCCTGTGAGCATCAGGTCAAACCAGGGGTGTGGCAATATCTTGTAGTGCCACATTAGTGTTTCTCAAAGAGGCTCCTAGGCCACCTGCACTGGGGCCTTCTGGGCCCTTGTTTTGCATGCAGATCCCTGGGCCTCACCCCAGATGCATGGGATCTGAATCTCTGCAGGTGTGGTCTGAGACTCCCTTTGGTGGATCTGTTGCCCGTGTGGTGAGCAGAATTAGACCCACGTCCTAATCCCAGAAACGTGAATATGCACCTTATTTAGCAAAAGGGGCTTTGCAGATGGGATTAAGGTTGCAGATGGAGAGATTCCCAGGGATTCTCTGGGAAAACCCAATCTATCACATAAGTCTTGAAAATAAGAGAAAAGAGGGTTTCATGTGACAACGGAAGAGGTGTTTTGAATGAACCTCTATCAGCTTAACCAGCAACTATTGTTCCTAGCAGCTGAGAGGCCCAGAAAAGAGAGCACCAGCAGGACCTGCATGGGTCCCTCTGGGGAGGCTTCCCCACTGTCGGGGGTCAGATTTCAGACATGGCTTCCATGACACAACCATAACGTGAAACTGTAAGAGTTTACCATCCCCGGGGGGCAAAAAGCACACCTGGAGGGAACACACACATACACGGAGAGGTCAGGGAGCGAGCAGGGAGAGAAGGCAGGGAGACAGAGGGGACCCATGGATCGATGCCTTTATTGGGTCTAAGGTGTTATCCAAACAGGTTTCCCTTGGGGAGCTTCAGTTGGTGGGTGTGAAGCAAACAGGCACCAGCAGATCACACTGAGACTGAGAGGTGGCCACTTGAAATTTGCAGGCAATCGTTCATGGTCTGTTTAAAGGAAGAGACTGAAAAGCTGGGAGCCCAGCCTGCTAGGCAGGAGGGATGCCTCTCCAGCCACTGGCTCAAGCCATCCTATGTCAAGGGGGATTGAGCCCTGCTTCTGGTATGAAAAGTCAAACATATTCAAAAATGCATGCCAACGCAACACGGAATTTTAAGCACTCACTACAAAAGGGTCAGAGATGAGACATGAGAAGGACTCTCCCACAGTGGCGGGCTTTGAGGACAGAGGAAGGGGCCACGGACTAAGAAATGTGGGTGGCCTCCAGGGGCTGGGAAAGGCAGAGTGGGCTCTCCCCTGGTGCCCCTGACACCAGAGACTCCTGCCCTACTGAACCGCAAGTCAATGTATTTGTAATGCTAAGCCACTACACATGTGGCAATTTGTTATAGCAGCAATAGGAAATTAACACACATACTGAGTTTCCCCCTCAAGGATATATCATATCATATTATATTATATTATGTTAGTTTTAGTAGACTTTATTATTATTTTTTTCTTTCTTTCTTTTTTTTTTTCCTTTTTGTCTTTTTTACTGACCGGTAACAGGATTGCAACCCTCGGTGTTGCGCCCGCACTGCGCTCAGCCAGTGAGCGGGAACTGGTCTCCACACGGGATCCGAACCCTCGGCAGGAGCGCCGCCACACTCACAAGCGGCGCACTCTCCAGTGCGCCACCGGGCCGGCCCAGTAGACTTTATTTTCTACAGAAGTTTTAGGTTCACAGCAAAACTGAACAACAGGTGCAAAGATTTCCCATACTCCCCCTGCCCCCACACGTGCACAGCCTCCCCCATTAGCAACATCCCCCACCAGAGTGATGCATTTATTGCAACCGATGAAGCAACATCCCGTCATTATGCCTCAAAGTCCATAGTTTTCATCAGGGTTCACTCTTGTTGCTGTGCGTTCTATGGGATTAGACAAATGTATAATGATAGGTATCCACCGTGATAGTATCATACTGGATTTTGAGAACCACATTTTCTAGACGTATTAACATAAGGGTTGCACCTGAGGCCTGGACACACTGAGAACAGCCCCACATTGCTGAGGGACAGCGGTCTTCATCTCTTTATTCCCAGAACAGACACAACATCCAGACTGATGGGCAGACGCAGTCCTACCAGCTGGGAGGGTCACACTGTCTGTTCCTTTCCTCAGGCATCCCAAAGGTGCAAGCACTGTGTAGTTTGTATTTTAACCTCTTCAATCATTTACTTGCTCATTCATTCATTCATTTATTCATCAAGCTTTACTGAGCATAATCTGTAAACTGATAGACTAGGCTTGGTGTGTGGTGGGTGGGAGCACAGGAAAGTAGAGACCTTGTCCCAGAAATTAAGGATTTGTATTCTAGTAGCAGACACAGAAGCTAACAAAATACATTGTGTGGAGGTGCAGCGAATCAAGCTACTTTCTGCGTGGGAAAGTTGGGGAAGCTCACAGGGGAAGTGAATGAACTTTCTGGACCCAGTAGGACTAGTAAGCCCAATGTAGAAAGGCTGGGGGAGGGGAGGCAGTGAGGGCAGAGGGCACAGAATGTGCCAAGGCACAGAGGAGAGCGAGGGTTTGCTGTGTGGGGAACCACGAATGACTTGGTGTGTAGCTGCCAACACAAACACCGTCGGCTCTCCTGAAGTTATCCCTCCATCGCACCACAATGGGCCGAAAATGTCAGATTTTCACTTTTCCAGCTTCTTTTCTGATGAGGTCATGGGACCATAACCTAACCCCAGCTAAGACTGCTTCAGGAAAGTCAGTTTTGGAGAAGGTTTTCTTCCTTAATAAAGCTGTTGTGGGGAAGAAAATGCCCCCAATCTATCTTGCACAGGGTCATGTCTGCATTTCAAGCTGAAGGGGCTTCAGTAAACGAGGAGGGGGACGTCCCCAAACCCCGAGGGCTGCAGGCTGGGAGGATGGGATGCGATGTCATAGGGCACAGCCCTGCATCCAGACTTCTGGTTGGATTCTGAAATAGTGAATGTCCTTATAATTTATGTCCCTGCCAGTGGGCTTTTCTGTGACTTTCAGTGTAGCGGGTGGAAAGATAGGATAAGGAGCGGCAGGCCTTGCTATGGTCAACCCTGGATGTGCATGTGGTCAGCTGAAGCCATGGAGTATGCTGTGTGAGGGAGGACATGACAGGACCCGATGTGCCCACCCTCTCTGAGGGCTCCTGATGCCTCAGGTCCCGCCGATGCCCTATTTCTGGTGGCTATTGCTTGACTGTCCCTGTGACGGGTGTTTGACTCTGAAGCAAGAGCTGCCCCTGCCTCAGCCCATTGCTGTTGCTGCTCACACGGAGAAGCCAGCAGCACTGGCCCCGCCAGCCATGGCGCAAGAGACGTGAGCTCATTCCTGTCACCCACTGAAGAAGTGGGGAAGCATTAATTACCTGAACGAGCAAGCGCACGCACACACTCGCTCTTTAGGGGATTAGCTGCTTTTTGTGCTTGTGTCCTTGGTTCCATGAAATAATTAAGAACCAGAGCAACAAATTATTTGAAAGTCGGTCTTAACGACCAATGATTTGAAATATGTTTTTTGGAAAGTCAGAGCTCATATGTAGAGCAATTTTAAGCCCAAGTCACAGAGCCATGGCAATTCTGAATCTGCCCGCCTGTCCCTCCCTCTCTGCTATGTGGCTTGTTCGCAGGAGCATCATTATGAGGTGCAAGTCCAGTGACACCCTGTGAGGTTGAACGGGAGGCAGGGCTGAGGATGGAAGGGTCCCCCTCTTCACCCACAGCCCTACGGTGGGGACTGATGTCAGGCAAGCATGTTCCTGGGCCTGAGAGTCCCTTCTTCCCCACGCTCTGCTTGGATCTTAACAGGATCCTTCATAAACCAGGCAAGGTGGGCACTGTCTATGATGACTCTTTGTATGTGGCTGAGTCCCCCATTCAATTAAGCAATTCTCTCATGTAAGCCTCCAGAATTCCTTTTCTAAGGCCATCAGTTTTTTTCTCCCTGGGGTATTTTTCTTTACCGTTTACTCCTTGCAGAACAGAATGTTTCTCTTTGTAGCCCGCAGATCACGCCTGCTGAGAGCCATGTCTGCCCAGTCCCAACTCTTGGGCTCCCACCCCACGTAATCCGAGCAGGGGAGGACAGTTATCACTGGCTGGTGTTCCAGCCACACAGACCTGGCCACCCCCTGCTGGCCCCCAGGCCTTGGGAAGGCCCTGGAGCTGCCTGCTTCCCTGCCCTCCTGCAGTCCTTGACCTTCCTCAGCTCCGTGACCTTGACCAACTGGACTTCCTGGTTCTTAGTCACTGTGTTAGTTTACACCTCAGTTCTCTCACAGGGACTCTTTATGTCACAGGGCGTCTGTGTGCATGAGCAAGATGACACATGTGGAGCACCATGCAAATGGCTGGTGTTATTCCTGTTACAGGAAGAACAGGAAGATAGGAGGGTCCCCCCTAGCCCGGGAGATGAGAGGCAGCCAGGCCGACAAGCCAGGGTGATCCCAACCAGGTGAGGGCTGCTCACTCCCACCTGGCTGTGTTCAGAGATGCTTCCTGTGCAGAGAGGGCTCCATTGCAAGTGATCAGGACACTCCAACTCACCTTGCGGCTTACTGGCTCACAAAACAGTGCTCCTCGGGGCTCAAGGCAGGTTCAGGGCCACAGAGGAGAGAAGTGGTAAGAGAGATAGTGCGTGCTGTGGTTCCAGCTGCTCCCTGCCCAGCGCAGAGGCACCGAATCCTCCCGCAGCCCATGGGTCACACACCGTCATTACCTGCACTCTGCCAAGGCTCTGAGGCAGGGAGGCCACACTTCTGGGTGAGGTCGCATGGCTGCCATCAGGAGGTCAGGGAAGAGACCCCAGCTGGCTGCCCTTGCAAGGCTGCATGGCCTCCACTGCTCAGCCCCAAGCCCTAGGTCCCAGCCCCCTGGACGGCTCATCCAGAATGCTGTGCTGACTCTCCAGCTCAGTGACATGGAACTGTCATCGCTTTCTCTCAGGGAAGAGATGTAGATGCTGGCAGAGGCTGGCCGCATGAATACTAAAAGAACCCAGGAGAACAAGGCAAAATGTGTCTGGACATGGGACTCCCTGATCCTGGCCTCTCAGATCCTGCCCCAGCTTCACCTCTGGTCCTAGTGTCAGCGCCCAGCTCCCAGCCCCAGTGCTGTGGAGACAGAGGGGCCCAGGGGACGGGAGGAGGGGGCTGGATGGGAAGGGGCAGCGTGAGCAGGGGATCCTGGGGCAGACCCCCAGAGAGGGCAGAAAGCAGGATGGTGCACCACACAGACTGGCAGGGGTGCGGGGGCTGCAGGGAGAGTAAAAGCTGGTGTCTGAGGGCCACTCACGCACTCTGATTTCAGGAGGTGACTCTGAAGAAGTGCCCGGACATCCTGGAGTCTGAGTGGCAGGAGCTCGAAGGTGTATCAGGAGGGAGTCAGGAGAGCTGTGCACCCTGGGTCAGCTCTCCGCGCACTCTGAGAGGCAGTCCAGGCGAGGACCTCTGCATCCGGGCTTCACCCAAACTGTGCCCCAAACCTCTGCAGCTCAGAGTTCTGTTGAGTCAGAGGAGGGTCTCTGGCGAGTGTGGGGTTGGTTGTATGTGTCCACTTGGCTGGACCATGGTATTTGCTCAGACATTGCTCTGGGTGTGCCTGTGAGGGTGTTTCTGGACAAGGTTAACAGCATTTGAACCTGTGGTAGAGCAGATGGCCCTCCCTGATGTGGCAGCCTCATTCAATGCATTGAGGGGCTGCACAGAGCAAAAGACTGGCCTTCCCCAAGCCAGAAGGGATTCTGCAAGCCTTTGGACTGGAACTGCGGCTCTCTCCTGAGTCTCCAGCTGCCAGCCGACCCTGCAGATTTTGGACTTGCCAGTCTTATAACTGCATGAGCCAATTCTTTCTAATAAAATCTCGCTATTTATACACACCCTATTGGCTTCATTTCTCTGGAGAACCCTGAACGAGTCACCCCAGACTCCCTTCCTTCTCTGAGTTGTCTCTCATGAAAGGTGGCTCAGGCTCATGGGGAGGCACCATCTGGCTTAGGGGACCTACATGCAGACAGGTGAAGGACCTTGGTGGTCCTCCACTGTCCACAGTGAGATGTAGTGCTCTGGGAGTGCCCGGTACATACCCCTCATTCTTTTTGAGACTTCGTGGTCCCCTCCCTCCCTACCCTCAGCCTGACCTCTCACAGCCTGTGAGGACTCAGCAAACAAGGGTAAAGTCTAGGGCTTTATTCTCCCCTCTGGCTAGTTGACTCTTCCTTCCAGGCAGATATAACTCAACACTCTTCCTCCTTCCTCACCCAGAGCACCCAGAGCACCCAGGACTTAGACAGAGGGAACACACCTCAGAGAACTCACCAGCGTGGTGTCCTTCGTGCTCAGCTTGTCAGGGCCATGGTGATGCCAGGGAGGGGCCTGAGACCAGAGAGAGAGAGTGTGAGGGGGAGAGAGACAGAGGACACATATACATGTGTGCACATGTGTGTGCATGTATGTCTGTGCATGTGTGTATGTGTCCCTGTGCGTATGTGCATTGCGCATGTGCACATGTGTGTGTGTGCATGAGTGTGTATGTGTGTTTACTTGTGTGTATCTGTGTGCACACACATTCCATGCATCCTTGCTTCAAACAAAGCAACTCTGTATTTATTGTCCTACACACAGGGGCGGAGTTTTGCCTCTAACTAAGGTAATAGCCAAGGCTCCAATCAGGCAGACATAGCCGAGGACATGTGAGGCTGACATTCTAACTAGGGAAGGAAGGAAGAAATAATAGGTTGTTGAATGGGGTAATTACAGGTTATGAAAAATGCTGTGGAGGAAATAAAGAGGGTAATGAGTATGAGGCTGACATTCTAACTAGGGAAGGAAGGAAGAAATAATAGATTGTTGAATGGGGTAATTACAGGTTATGAAAAATGCTGTGGAGGAAATAAAGAGGGTAATGATCTAGAGAGTAGCAGAGGGAAAGGGGGTGCTCCAGATAGGGGAGTCTGGGAAGGCCTCTCTGAAGGGGGAGCATCTGCACTGAGACAGGCGGCCATGCACATGGCTGGGGAGCAGCAGGGGAGGGCGGGGAGGGCACAGCAAGCACAGAGGCCCCAAGGTGGGAAAAGTTTGGCATATTCGAGGCCCTGTTGGAGGCTGATGTGAACAGAGTCCTGAGCGAAGGATTAAGAGTGGTTGGAAGGGAGGTGGGAGTTCCTGCAGGGCCAGCTGGTTATCCCAGGTGAGTCCCCTCAGTGCAACACAAGAGGATGCCTGGGGAGAGGCCCAGGCAGGGGCACCAAGAAGGAAGCAATGTGCTCTACTGACCAAGGATGAGCTACCGGGTGGTGAGTGGAGAAAAGAGGGCCCTGAAGCCCGCAAGAGCAGGCTGAGGTTCGGGTGGAAGTGGCTCCCTGTGCTGCTGGCATGGGGAGAGTTAAGGGAAAGCTGGGACAGCAGCTGATTTTCCATAATGGTGTGGACACCTGTACCCTGAAGGAGTGGAGAATGCTGGCAGGTGTTTCTGGAGCGTTGATCAGGCTCTTATCCCCGGGAGCAGGGCTGTGCCTAGGGAGGGTGGCTGTGCAGCGCAGAGATGTGCAGTGGTGGGGTGGCGGGGCCTGAGCAGAATAGAAGTGGGAGGAGTCAGGCAGGGGCAGGGACGTAGGTGATGAGAAAGATGGAGTCCTGACACCTGTGCACCTGCCTCCCAGACAGTGACAGGACAGGAGAGGAACAGCCTGGCATTAAGAGGCAGGTGCTCTGCGGAGTTACAGAGGGTACTATGATCCTGCCCAGGAGTGCTCCTGTGTACACCTGTGTGTCACTGTGTATGTGAGCACACAGCTATACAGTTGATGTATGTACATAAACATATGTACAGAGGTGTCAAAGTTTGTGTCTTCACTGCATATGTATGAGTGCACGCACATGACGGAATGCTGATGTGCAGGTGAGCATGCACAGGTATGTCCATGTGGAGACACATGCATTTGCTGTGGGTGCACTCGTGATTGAATGCCAATGTGCAGTGTGTTTTACAGATGCAGAAACCTGGTGACAGCAAGGTGCATAACTTGTCTAGTGTTTGTCATAGAGCTCTTGGCCCATATTCTTGTTGAAATGCCTGCCCTATGTTTCTGTGTGTATATGCACACAGGCTGCCTGTGGACACAATCACGTATGTGCACTCATTTAATTAGGGAAAGAAGAAAAAGGAAGAGCTATATTTAATTTTTTAAAGCATTTCCCAAATAGCATTCTGTGATTTGGGGCCCAGAGCTCCTGATTTGTAGCAGACTAGAGTCTGTACCCAAACACAACTGGCCTTGGTCGCCAGCTCATTTCCTCTCCAGAGAGAGAATTCTTTTTTTTTTTTCCTGAGCAGAATAGAAGTGGGAGGAGTCAGGCAGGGGCGGGGACGTAGGTGATGAGAAAGATGGAGTCCTGACACCTGTGCACCTGCCTCCCAGACAGTGACAGGACAGGAGAGGAACAGCCTGGCATTAAGAGGCAGGTGCTCTGCGGAGTTACAGAGGGTACTATGATCCTGCCCAGGAGTGCTCCTGTGTACACCTGTGTGTCACTGTGTATGTGAGCACACAGCTATACAGTTGATGTATGTACATAAAGATATGTACAGAGGTGTCAAAGTTTGTGTCTTCACTGCATTATGTATGAGTGCACGCACATGACGGAATGCTGATGTGCAGGTGAGCATGCACAGGTATGT
>NW_007733222.1:17480-18965 GCF_000696425.1 Galeopterus variegatus
AACCCGTGGCCTTGGTATTATCAGCACCGCACTCTCCCGAGTGAGCCACGGGCCGGCCCCCAGAGAGAGAATTCTCATTGCATAACTACGTTTTTGTCTGCCTGGAGCACTGAGGGCCCCTCTAACACACCCTATTTTGAAATAGAGCAACCTGTCCCTGGTGCCTTCTGACCCACCAGAGCAAGCTGCTTCATCAGAAGGAGTTATTCCCTGTCTGGAGACTCTTTAAAACAACTTCTGTTGACACTTCTGATAATGCTGCTTGACCTGACCAGAGAAAAACCCGGCCTGGGAATTGAGTTATGAATCTGTTAATTGAGAGCTAGAAGCTGCAGGCTTTAAAAGGTACCCCGAGGTGAGGAAGCACTTGCTGCCTCTCTTTACACCTCTTCTCTTCATCTCTTGTTTCTTTCAGCTGGTAAGAGGATTTCTTCTTATACAGCCACTGCAAAGAGCTATGGTGGTCTTCCATGTGTTGAGTGGTGGGGAAAGCCTTTACCAGCTGCAATAATCCAGAAAGTTGTTTTCAAAAGATAAAGTACACCTTCCAAGAGAAGTGACAATAGATTGTTTTGGAAAAACAAACAAACAACAACAACAACAACAACAACAAAAACCCAAAAAAACTGGGAGGGGGGGAGAGGAAGATATAACAACCACAATTTTTTTTGAAGTTCTTACAACAAGCAAATGGAGGGGACACACTTGGGTGGGATGGGGGAGAGGGAGGAGGGAGGGAGGTTTCGGTGATGGGACATAATAATCAACTACATTGTATATTGACAAAATAAAAATAAAAATAAAAATAAAAAGAATCTATAACTTAGTATCCTTGATGCCAGGAAGGTGGAATTGAGAACAGAGAAGCCGGGGCTGGCTGGTTAGCTCAGTTGGTTAGAGCAACAGCCTTGTAACACCAGGGATAAGGGTTCGGATTCCCATACCGGCCAGCCACCCCCCAAAACCAGAGAAGACAGAAGTGGGACCCAAGGATTTTGCCTTGCAGATCATGTTTTTCTGCAGATGGCTTAAGATTTAAAAACATTTTAATATCTCTGAGATCCATATTGTTTGTACCTTGATTTCCCTAAGGCTTGGAAATGGAATCATGACAAAGGAGAATCTAGTGTCTAAATCTGGTGGTCAAATCCAGCCCCTGGGACATGAACAGCTGGCCCTGCCAGCCCCGACCCAGCGGTGGCCCTACGGCCATCATAGGGGTCAGAGCCAGGGTTCCCTGCTGGGTGTGGCATGTGAAATGTTAACATACACTTGAGAGCCCATTGGTTAAGGGTAATGCTCCAGGTGAAAGGACATTATACCACGTCCTGCCTCAGTTGCCGAAGGCAGAAGAAATGTGTTACACTAAACCGTGCTCAGGAAGCTTGTACTACATCCCATTTCAGTGTCAGAAAGAAATGATTGTGCGGGCCGGCCCAGTGGCGCACTGGATAGTGCGCCGCTTGGGAAGCGCGGCGGCGCTCC
>NW_007733222.1:19740-37582 GCF_000696425.1 Galeopterus variegatus
CCGGTCCGGTACGGGGGCAACACTGAGGGTTGCGATCCATTGCCGGACATGGAAAAAGACAAAAAAAAAAAAAAAGAAAGAAATGATTGTGTGTTTTCCTAAATGTAACTGCAATTCTTTCTGTGGCCATTTAAGCCACTTTCCTCCACTTAGATCTCTGAAATAAAGGGTCACATGCTTTGTACATGGCCACGCCCTCTCAGCAGCTCCACGCCCTTTACAGTTAGGTGTTGTTGTTTACAGCTTTATCGAGGTGTAACTTGCATTCAATATGAGTTGCCAATTTGAAGTGGATAATTAGATGAGTTTTGACAAATGTATACAGTAGTGGACCTATCATCACAAGCAAAATATAGAAAATTTCTCTGATGCCCCATTTCAGCAGTCCCTTCCCCTGATCCCTGGACCTTGACAACCACAGATCCGTTTCTGTCACTAAATTTCTTTCTTTTCTGGAATCCATCTGAAGGGAACCATGTAGTATGTAGGCTTGTGTGTCTCTTCTTTCATTTAGCATAATGTTTTCCAGATTCATCCACATTTGAATCTTGCTCATCCCTTTTCATGGCTGAGTAGTGTTTCATTGCATAGAGCTACAACTTATTTACCGTGTGTTTTACGATTTGGGGCTATTATGAATAAAGCTGCTGTGAACATTCCAGTAGAAGTGGTTGTGTGGATATACACTTTAATTTCTCCTGGATAAATACATAGGAGTAGGATTGCTAGATCATATAGTAAGTGTATGTTTAAAGTACAAAATTACCAAACAGTTTTTAAAATGCTTGTTACCATTTTGCATTCCCACCAGTAATGCATGAAAGTTCTGATATCGGAGGTATGGTCCGGGGACCCCACAGTCGGCCTCAACCCACCCAGTTCTCTTACCAGATTCTTGACTCCAACACAGGAAAGAATTCAAGGGCAGAGTCGCAGTAGACAGTGAGAACAAGTTTAATGTAACAGATAAGAAATGCAGGTTCCACAGAGAGAGTGCCGCATGCCCCAGACACTGAGCAGGCCCACACCAAGTCTAACACAGAAGTAAGTTCAGTACAGACATCAAGTCTAACACAAAAGCAAGAAAAACACAAAGTTCAGTACAAAGTGTGGGCTGGCTCAAGAGAGTGAGCAGCTGCTTGCTGAGAGTAAGTTAGATACAAAGTTAAGTATACACACCTCCGCAAGCCAAGTGCCAGTTGCCTCCAGGAAAGTGGGCAGTGATCCCACCCTTGGCTGGGATTCAGCTGTTATAGTTTTTCTATCTAATGATATTCAGTTAAGGGGGTGGTTCCAAGTTATGTGCACCAGGCATATTCAAGGATGTTCTGTGCTCTCTATGGAGCACACCCAGCCATGGGATTGCATAAGCCAGCCCCTGTGGTCCCATTTGCCCTGTGCTGGTGTTGAAAATAGGTCTAACTGGCAACAGTAACTTTCCTCCAGGGGAGAGCTCAGAGTGGGAGAGCTCAGAGTAGGAGGGCCTGAGACCTCAGGGAGTGGCTGAAATTCCAGAAGCATGTCTTGAAACCTGAGCCAAGGGAAACTGAGCACCTCCCTGTATTGGTTTCCTCCATATCGTCTCCCAAACTTGGGATTGTCAGTCTTTTAAATTTTGGCTGTTCTAGTGGATGGGCAGGGGTTTTTCCTTATGGTTATAATTTACCTTTCCCTAATGACTAATAATGTTGAGCATTTGTGAGGAAAATGGAGTCAGTATAGCCAGGCCCCCTCGCCTCATATCCAGCTGGGTATGATTCAGCACATCTCTTGTAAACAATCTATACAAGCAGTGTAACTGCACATGCGTGCCCATATATTCCTTGGCTTGCTGGCACTGTTGTGTGCTTTTTGTATAAAAGACAACAGCTCTGAACTGCTGGCCAGCAGAGCTCACATCAGAATAAAGCATGTCTACCCTGCCATCGGCTGCCAGAATCTTTTTTCAACTATCTGAATTATGACCTGCACAGGACAGGGCAGAGGGATCTGTGATCCAGCCTGACAGCATCTTTGTCATTTATGTATCTTCATTGATAAATATCAAATGTTTTGCCCATTATATTGTATTATTTGTATTCTTATTATTGAGTTGCAAGGATATTTTAAATATTCCAAAATCAAGTATGTGTTTTGCAAATGCTTTCTTCCACTCTGTGGCTTGCGGTCTCTTTTCTTAGCAATGTCTTTTGAGGAACAAAAGTTTTCATTTTGATGAAGTCCACTTTAAAAAATTTTAATTTATAGTTTACATTTTTATGTTACATTTAAGAATCTTTGCCTAACCAAACATAAAAATGTTCTCCTCTATTTTATTCTTACTAGAAGTTTTATAAACTGACTCATTTTTTAACTTATTTTTTGTATATAGTATGAGATAAAGGTAAAGGTTTGTTCGTTTGTTAATTTTTGATTAAAGATATCCAGCCCACTGCGAAAATGACTGTCTATGCCCACTGAATTACCTTACAACCTTTGTAAAAATCCACTGACAGTATAAGTATGTGTCTATTCTGGACTATTCCGTTTCATTGATCAATACCATACTATCTTGATTACTGTAAATCTTTTATGAGCCTAGAAATCAAGTAGTCAAAATTCATCTTTGCTTTTATTTTACAAGATTTTTTTTGTCTACATTCGATCTTCATGTTTCCACATAAAATGTTTAACAGTGTCATGGAGATATAATTCATTACCACAAAATTCTCACATTTAAAGTATACGATTCAAGGGCCAACTGGTTAGCTCAGTTGGTTAGAATGTCGTGTTGTCATACTGAAGGTCAAGGGTTCAGATTCCCCGGAGATATAATTCATTACCACAAAATTCTCACATTTAAAGTATACGATTCAAGGGCCAACTGCTTAGCTCAGTTGGTTAGAATGTCGTGTTGTCATACTGAAGGTCAAGGGTTCAGATTCCCTTACTGGCCAGCTGCCCTAAATAAATAAATGAATGAATAAATAAATAAATAATAAAGAGTACAATTCAGTGTTTTTTAATATAGTCACAGAGTTATGACATTATCCACCACTTAATATAGTCACAGAGTTATGACATTATCCACCACTAATTCCAGAATATTTTTATTACCCCCAAAAGAAAACCCATGCCCACCTGGCATTCACCCCACTTCTCTCTCTGCCAGCCTCTGGCAACCATTACTCTCCCTTCTACTAATTCCAGAATATTTTTATTACCCCCAAAAGAAAACCCATGCCCACCTGGCATTCACCCCGCTTCTCTCTCTGCCAGCCTCTGGCAACCATTACTCTCCCTTCTGTGATTTTCCTATTCTGAATATCACGTGTAAGTGGAATCATGTGATATGTGGTTTCTTTTGAGTCTGCCTTCTATCACCCAGCATGATTAGCAAGCTTCATCTGTTGAGTAGCATGTGTCAGTACCCCACTCATTTACATTGCTGCTAATATTTCAGTGCATGAACAGGCCACATTTTGTTTCTCCATTCATCAGTTGATGGACATTTGCATTATTCTACTTCTTGGCTATTATGACTAGTGCTTCTGCAAATTTGAGGCACACATCTTTGTGTAGGATTGTGTTTTTATTTCTCTTGGATATATATGCCCCTAAGAGTGAAATTACTGGATCACATGGTAACTATATGTTTAGCATGTTGAGGAACTGCTAAACCATTTTCAACAACATTGCTTCATTTTACGTCCCCACTAGCGATATATAAAGGTTTCAATTTTTCCAGTTTCTCCCTCTCAACGCTTAAATTGTCCATCTTTTTGACTGTGCCTGGTGGGTGTAAAGTGGTATCTCACTGTCGTTTTTGATTGGCGTTTCCCTAATAACTAATGACGGCAAGCATCTTTTCATGTGCATATTGGCCATTTGTTTATCTTCTTTGAAGAAATGCCTTTTCACGTTATTTGCCAGTTTTTAAATTGGATTTTTCATCTTTTTATTGTTGAATTATAGCTCTTTATATAGTCTGGATACAAGTTTCTTATCAGATATATGATTTTCAAGTATTTTTGCCCATTCTACGGGTTGTCTTTTTGCTTTTTTGATAATGTCCTTTAAAACACAAACTTAATTTTGATGAAGTCCAATTTATCTTTTTTTTTCCTTTGGTTGTTTGTTCTTTAAGAGTTGCATTGAAAATCCCATTGGCTAATCCAAGATCATGAAGATTAACACCATTTTTTTATTTTTTATTTTTTATTGTTAGGAGTTTTATAGTTTTAGCTCTTACATAGAGGGCTTTCATCTATTTCGAGTTAATTTTTGTACATGTCTTGAGGTAGGGGTCCAACTTCATTCTTTTGAATGTGGATACCTGGTTGTCCTAGCACCATTTGAATTGATTTGGCACCACTGTCAAAAATCAACTGATCATAAATGTAAGAGTTTATTTTTAGACTCAATTCTATTTTCCAGATTACATGGCTGTTCTGAATTCTCTGTATTTCTATGTAAATTTTAGGATCATCTCAATTTCTGCAAAGAAGCCAGTGAAGATTTTGATAGAGATTATATTAAGTCTGTAGATCAATTTGGGGCTTATTGGTATTTTAACAATATTAAGTTTTTAAATCCTTTCCATTTATTTAGGTCTTCTGTAATTTCTTTCAACAATCTTCAAAGTACGAGTTTTACATTTCTTGTGTTAAATATATTAAATATATTTCTAAGCATTTTATTCTTTTGGATACTAGTTCAAATGAAATTTTTTTTAAAATTTTTATTTTTGGAATTTTCCTGTTAGTATATAAGATGCAACTGATTTTTGTATAATTATCTTTTATCCCCAAATCTTGCTGAACTTACTTATTAGTTGTAATAGTTTTTTTTACTGGAGTCCTTAGAATTTCCTATGTATAAGATCTTGACGTCTGCAAATAGAGATAGCTTTAGTTCTTCCTTTCCAATCTGGATGCCTTTTATTCCACCCCTACTCCCTTCCTAATTGCCTTGGCTAGAACTTCCAGCACACTATTGAAGAATACTGGAGACAGCAGACATCCTCAACCAATTCCTGATCTAGAGGGGACAGTAGTTAGTCTTATTCCACTTAGTATGATCATTGTCTGTTGGTGTTTTGTAGATGACTTTATCAGGTTAAGAAAGTTCCATTCTATTTCTTGTTGGTTGATTGTTTTTTATCATGAAAGGGTAGTGGATTCTGTCACATGCCTTTTATACATCTGTTCAGATAATAATGAAGTTTTATCTTTTATTTTATTAATACTGTGTGTTGCACTAATTAAATTTCGTGTTTAAAACTGGTATAAATCTCACTTGATCATGGTGAATTTTTAAATGTTGCCGAATTTGGTTTGCTACTACATTGCTGGGGACTTATGCATCCTTCTGTAAGAGATACAGCTATGCAGTGTCTTTTTTCTCTTCTTTATAGGTCACACGTACCTGCTTCTTCTCATGTTTGCTTATTTTTGACTGCATGCTGGTTATGTTACACTGTAAGTGCCTGGATTTTATTGTCTTTTTTAAGAGGGTGAAAGACTTTGTCTTACAGGCATTCAAGTCACTTGTGGATAATTTGACCCCTTTGAGGCTTGTCTTTACACTTCCCTGGGATGGGTCCACAGGAAGTGTCACTCCATGGAGGTTGAGCCTGAGCTGAGGCATGTCTCCTGCAGTATCTCCACCAGATATTGTGGGTGTTCACTGAAGATTCTTTGCTGTGGCTGATTGAAATCTGTTGTGAATTGCATGTTGTGTCCCCCCCCCCAAATTCATGTGTTGAAACCCTAACCACCAAGGGATGGTATTAGGAGGTGAGGTCTTTGGGAGGTGATTAAGTCACGGGGTGGAGCCCTCAGTGGGATTAGCGCCCTATAATAAGAGACACAGAGAGCTTACTACCTTCCTCTCTTCCCTGCCATGTGAGGACACAGCAGGAAGGCAGCCCTCTGCAAACCAGGCAGTGGCCTTCAGCAGACACTGGATCTGCTGGCATCTGGATCTTAGACTTCCCAGCCTCCAGCACTGTGTGAAATACATGTTTGTTGCTTAAGCCCCCAGTCTATGGTAATTTGTTATAGCAGCCCATGCAGACTAAGACAGAACTGAACATCTCCCTATCCTACATGAGCTCTAGGAAATTTTAGCTTAAAAATCCACGGTAGTCTCAGACAGCTTTGTGATGATGCATTCTAAACATCCCTATCCTAATACAGCCAACTCTCAAAGGACCCCATGCAGATTTCTTGAGTTCTTTAACTGTAGTTCTGGATGAATTTGCCACTCTGAGCTCTGATCTCCACCTTCTGACCTAAGTGGGGCCAACGAGCTCTGTCTGAATTTCCCTTTTGTTGCTGAATCTTGAAATTCTTTCTAGGCAGAAGAGATGCACAGCCGTAGGGCTCCTCGTGTGTGTTTCTGTGTCCCAGAGATCACGAACTTTGCAACAGCTGTTATCCAATGTCTCTAAACAGTTGTTTCATATATTTTGTCTAGTTGTTTGTGACAGGAGGTTAAATCTGTTCCTTGTTACTCCATCAATGCAAAACCCAGAATCTGGTGATGTTTCTTTAACTGTAATCCTTGTAAAAAATAATGAAGAGGCAAATTTTGGAAGGTAAATAGGATATTTCTGAGCACCCCAGGAGAGAAAACTGCTATATTTCAGGACTGGCAGAGTTGTAACTGAGAGTGGAGGTGGATTTGATAGCCAAACAATTAATTCCAATACTGAATTTGTCTCTGGGTTTTCTTTAGGATAATGACAACGGATTTGGGTGCCCCAGGGATGGATGCAGCAGAGAGAAGCAGGAACAGAGGCTTGCGTGAGTCTCGATGCATGTGGACGAACCCTACACATTCCCTTACTGCTCATGTGCTCTTTTATGTTAATCGAATGACAGAGTAAACAAACCAATGACTGACAGATTAAATGTGTTATGAGCTTTAACTGTACTATAAAAGCCCTTTGTTCTTTAGAAAGTTACAGACTCTACAGTGACCAGTGGTTAGGACTGGAACTTCTTTATTAATGGTACTATAAATAATTCATTTTGTCCATTCCTATCATTTTATAAACAGGGAGATTAAGTGACTTGCCCAAGGCCACATGCTAATTAATGAAGAATCAGGACCCACCCCCAAATCTTCTAAGGTCCATTCAAGTTTGCTTTCAGGCACACCAGTTTTATTTTTTTTTTCCTTTTTGTCTTTTTTACTGACCGGTAACGAGATCGCAACCCTCGGTTGTTGCGCCCGCACCGTGCTCAGCCAGTGAGCGGGAACCGGTCTCCACATGAGATCCGAACCCTCGGCGGGAGCGCCGCTGCGCTCCCAAGCAGCGCACTCTCCAGTGCGCCACTGGGCTGGCCCAGGCACACCAGTTTTTAACGGTCTCCTAGATCGCAGCCAGTGTTCAGGGTCTCAGGGCCTCAGTGCAGCACAGGGCTGGAGCTCAACGTGCCACGGTCTGATCTGTCTTGGTTAGGATGCTGTTATGGCTCCATGAGAAGCATTCCTCTCCTCTCTGTGAAGTCACATCATCCTTGCACAGAGAGGTCCTTCGATGGTCCTTCCTAGTTTTTATGTGAGCCCTTTCCATGCCCTGGTTTTTATTCCTACCTCTATAATAAGGATTTATGACCTTCTATAGCCTTTGAACAGGAAAAATGAGGGTCCTTCCTGCCCGAGTCCCTCCTTCCTGCCCCCTTGGTTCTACGTACAAGGGCAGTAGTGTCCTGATCTGTGGGGCAGTGCAGCCCCCTGGGTGGAGGTAATGAGTTGCATCCAAACTAGGTTGGTATGGGAGACAGAACTGATCTTATTCAGGAGGTTGGACGATCAAGCTGTATTGCCCGTACGTACAAGGGCAGTAGTGTCCTGATCTGTGGGGCAGTGCAGCCCCCTGGGTGGAGGTAATAAGTTGCATCCAAACTAGGTTGGTATGGGAGACAGAACTGATCTTATTCAGGAGGTTGGACGATCAAGCTGTATTGCCCGTGCTAATGTGGTTTTCATTCAGCATCTCCAAAGAACACTCATTTAATTCGATAGCTAAGTTTAGAATTAAAAGTAAAATATGTGCAGCTAAGATTTAAATCCCAGATTTCCCACTGTTCTGGGAGTTCCTGGGCTGAGACAAGTCTTCTTAGGTTACCTGTCCAGGGCCTTGCTTTGTGTGGAAGGCCCCTATCATCTGAGACCAGGTTAGCAGCTTTTGGAAAGTGTTGGGCCAAATGTCCATCTCTTTACAGTTTGGGTTCTGGGGTGGGGAGTCCAGGCAAGCAATCTAGCTCTGACACCCTAGAAGGGGGCAAGGCTCCCCAAAATATACGTGCCCTTAGTATATTAGTGATTGTCCTAGGGCTCATCCTTCCAGTCAATCAACACATTAGATCCTGTCTGCTGTCTCCTAACACTTCAGGGTTAGAGGGAATTGGATGCAGCTGAGGGGGACTGATGTGACTGAATGGGCCTGTGCTATTGGAAGGCTTAGTGAGGGGATAATAATCATGACCATGTCAGAGAAGGCCCCATCTGCTGCAGGGCTCCTTCTCACCGTTTGTCATTCTGCTTAGAGCCTGCCCAGCCCACACATGTTTTTCTAGAAAACCCAATTTGTGCCTGATGGAGCTTTATGCCAGACAGCCAGTCTCTTTCAGATTTCCCACGGTGGTACTCTTTTCTAGAATCTGTAATCCTTCCTCTCGAAAGCTTGCATTTACTTATCTGTGTGTCTGCTTATTTATTCATCAGCTATGACCTGTATTCTCCCAATACCGATGTTCTTTATTCTGCAAATGGCCCCAGGCCCAGCTCTGGGAATGATGCACGGGCTCCCCGTGTTTGTGGCTCCTGTATCTGGTCTATCTGTTAGCTGTCCTGCAGCCAGCAGGCCACACTCAGACATGGAGTGGACGTACTGCCCTGTCAGCATTGGTGCTAGAGACCACAGGCAGCAGAGCCTGGAGCAACCCAGCACCGTGTAATTGTTTTGGTCCTGGCATGGGCATGGGCATGGGTGGTGTTGCACAGGGTTCCTGGAGCAGAGCTACCTTGTGCCTGTGACTGTCAAATGTCCAGACCCTCCCTGCTCAGGCTGCAGCCCTTGGCCCACTGCACTGTGGCAAGCATGTGTTGACGGTGGTACTGGCCTGCCCATCTGCTCCCAGGCCCAGATCTGCACTAGCGGTTCCCTCGAGCTCTGGCTGCCAGCTGGGCTCTACCAATGAGAGAATGGGCAGCAGAGCATAGCTCTCCCTGGGGCCCCTCTCTCCACACAGCTTTCTCTCCCCAGCATCCTGGACCCACTTTTTCCTCCCCTTTAGCCCTGGGTGGGGGTGGGGGGAGCCCTGCTCTTACTAGCCTTGGGGAACTTGATTATTTTTAGTGTTTTCTCCACCCTCTGTTTTTCTTGCATCAGTAGTTAAATTGCCAATATGAGTGTGCCTGGGTCTACTTTCATCTGGATGCAATGGACACCTCACAAGAGAGTGGCGAATGGCGTAGCAGGGCTGCTGTGACTCTGCAGGCTGGAGACAGGGTTACTGCTGGGAAGGGAGACAGGGGGACTGTGCGGTAACAGCCACAAGCAGGAAAACACTTTCCTCCCCTTCCCTCCCGCTGCTCCCAACCACCCTACTTGGCATCTGGAGAAATTATAATAGAGGGCAATCTTCGGAAGAAGAGTCATTCTCCAAGTTCTGTCTAGGAACACGTGGGATGGAAGGCGGGTCATGCCCAGTCCTTGGCTTGGTGGAAGGATGCATGCTCGAGACTCCAGCTGTGGGAGTTGTGACAGATGGCCATGGAGTCAGACACCCTGCTTCATGTTCCAGCTTCTCTACTGTAGCTCTGTGTCCTTGGAATGCGTTAGTTAATGGCTCAGTGCCTCAGTTTCATCCACTACAAAATTGGTATAATGCTAGTATCTACCTTGTGAGACTGAGGATTAAGTGAGTTGGTAATGTGAAGCACTCAGAAGAACCTCGATGTGTCTTCCTGCCCCCATCTTGTTCTTTCTCCCCTCCCACTCCACCTTCCCTTTTCCTCATCCCCATCCTCCTCCTCCTCTCCCCCTCCTCATTCTCTTTCTACATGCCCTTTTTCTCCTTCTACCCAACCAGGTGTGTTGCTTTGTGTTGCTTTGCCCCCCACAGATTTGTCACCCCATTTCCCCTGGGTGACGGAGATGCAAAGGATTACTCAAAGCCCATCTTTTCTGAGCAGTGAGAAGCCCTGAAGAGGTTAACTTCCCTGGGAACCCTCAAGCAAGAGGCAATTTCCCCTGGGTGACGGAGATGCAAAGGATTACTCAAAGCCCATCTTTTCTGAGCAGTGAGAGGCCCTGAAGAGGTTAACTTCCCTGGGAACCCTCAAGCAAGAGGCATCCCTTCCTTGGGAAATTAACGCCGAATTGGGGTTCTCTTCCTGCATTTATTTTCCAGGCCAGGAATTTACAGGAAGAGAACAAAGGTGGGGTTATAGTTTAACAGTATAGGCTGGTAACTTTCAGTGAAACAAGCCAAATGACATTCCAGTAAAGCAATTAAGTGATCTGATCAACACAAGCTTGATGTTAGCAAACATTCCTTCCTATAGCAGTTTCTCAGTATCTTTACATAACAATCAGTAACTAGTCTGTCTTTGAGCCAGCAACCTGCTGTGCCACAATTCTTATCTTGCAACAGAGACTTATAGCCTGAGGAAAATTTCCAGTCCTCCTCAAGGTCAATATTTGAAACTGCAAGGTTTTGGAAAACCAGGCCCTGTGAGGTACATATGCTTTATAATATATTCCACAGAGGTATCTCCAGGAGACAATGGCTCTGGGGTTGGCCAGGGCTCTATCTGTGGTTCCCGAGGCTACAAGTTTCTTTTTTTTTTTTTTTTTTCAAAAAAGAAATAAAATTTTATTTTCCATAAAGTAGTAAGAGTATAACTTCACAACACACTGAGTGATATTAGCTTTATTTAAAACCTGCTGCATGATCTTTATTGTTTCCCCCCTTCAGACATGGAATACTATAAATCTCAAGGACAGACAGACATTTGCAGCTCTGCACTGGGAATCTGTGACCCACCCCACCCTTCCTGCCACTGCAAGAGGGTCTCATCACACCTTCCTCTAAATCCACTTACCCTTGTTATCTCTTTCCCTCACTCCCAGCTTGGTGAAAGAAACTAATCTGATACTCATATCTGAGAAAAAATACTGATGTCTGATAATAGTTAATTTATCTCTTTCAAAGGTTTGTATTTTTATTACTATTTTTTAATTTAATTTTATTTTGTGAATATACAATGTGGTTAATTATTGTGGCCTGTTACTAAAGCCTCCCTCTTCCCTCTCCCTCCTAACAATCTGTTCACTTGTCATATCAACTTCAAGGAATTGTGACTGTTGTGTCTCCCCCCCCGCCCGGTTTATTTGTGTATCTATTTATTTATTTTTAGTTCCCACAAATAAGTGAGAAAATGTGATATTTCTCTTTCTGTGCCGGACTCATTTCACTTAATATAATATTCTCTGGGTCCATCCATGTTGTTGCAAATGGCAGTATTTCATTCTTTTTTATAGCAGAGTAGTATTCCATTGTGTAGATATACCACATTTTCTGTATCCACTTATCTGATGATGGATATTTGGGCTGGTTCCAACTCTTAGCTATTGTAAAGAGTGCTGCAATGAACATTGGAGAACAGGTATACCTTCGACTTGATGCTTTCCATTCCTCTGGGTATATTCCCAGCAGCAGGATAGCTGGATCATATGGTAGATCTATCTGCAATTGTTTGAGGAACCTCCATACCATTTTCCATAGAGGCTGCACCATTTTGCAGTCCCACCAACAATGTATGAGAGTTCCTTTTTCTCTGCAACCTTGCCAGCATTTATCATTCTCAGTCTTTTGGATATTAGCCATCCTAACTGGGGTGAGATGGTATCTCAAGGTGGTTTTGATTTGCATTTCCCAAATGCTGAGTGATGTTGAGCAGTTTTTCATGTGTCTGTTGGCCAATCGTATATCTTCCTTTGAGAAATGCCTATTTAACTCTTCTACCCATTTTTTAATTGGGTTACTTGTTTTCTTGTTGTAAAGTTGTTTCAGTTCCTTATATATTCTGGATATTAATCCTCTGTCAGATGTATATTTTGCAAATATTTTCTCCCACTCTGTTGGTTGTCTTTTCTGTTGGCCGTTTGTATATCTTCCTTAGAGAAATGCTTGTTTAGCTCTTTTGCCCATTTTTTAATTGGGTTGCTTGTTTTTTTCTTGTCAAGTTGTTTGAGTTCCTTGTATATTCTGGATATTAATCCTTTGTCAGATGTATATTTTGCAAATATTTTCTCCCACTCTGTTGGTTGTCTTTTAACTCTGTTAATTGTTTCTTTTGCTGTGCAGAAGCTTTTTAGTTTGATATAATCCCATTTGTTTATTTGTAACCTTGGATTATACCAAAGTTACAAGTTTCAATCCTGAATTTCTCTCCAGCTGTTATGTAACCCCTAGGAAAGGTTCTATTTTACTAATTGCCCATCCCCAAAACGGCAAAATGTGGTGCAGTGATGGAAAAGAGGTGTGACCTCCCTCAACGTTTTGGAAACAGAAGAAACAGCCCATCTTGGGGTTGAGAACACTTCTATTTTTGTAAGGTATCACGTGCTTTCCTTAAAGGTTTATATCAGACCTTGCTTACCAGTGGCAGTATCTACTGGGAAGTTCTGTCACCTTTTGAGCCTCGTGTGCACATAGCTTTCGAAGCATGTCACCACCCACCAGGCACTGCTGCCTCTGCCCAGGGTGCCACCCCTCCTCTCATGCGGGACTCTGCTCATGGCACCCTCTCAAGGAGTGCACCTGACACCCTCCCAAGTGCTTCAGCTCTGGCCTCCTTTCTCTCTCTCTTCCCCCGCATCTCCTGGCTTTTCTTCTTGCTTGCCTTTAATCGTGCTTGTTTATTGTCTGCCTTCCCCCCAGCAAACTCCTGGGACAGGGACTGCTCCTGTTTGTTCTCCGTGTGTCTGGAGGCCTGAGGGATCGTCCACCTGCCCCTTGGCATCCACCCTCTACCCCACTCTCCTCTTCTCCGTGCAGCGGCAGGTTGAACCCTCTGAAGGCATCGATGGGGACTCCTGGCTTGGGGCTTCCAGTCAGCTCCCAGGGGAGCTCTGTAGGAAGACTGGAGGGGCAGGAGACCGAGATCAGGATTTTGGTTCTCCAGGGTCGTGGCAGTGCCCCTCGCAGACTAATGGTAGTGCAGCTCCCCCCATACTTATTGATAGTGCTGGGAGATGGCAACATCCCTTGCTGATCTCCCTATTTACAAAAGTCCACACTTTGTAAACAACTCCTTTATTAACCTCTCTTTATGATCCTCAAACTGCCCGTTTGTTTGACACCTGAAACCTGACTGATCATGACAACTGTTCTTGGCATGTACCAAGGGCTCAAGAAATATTTACTAAATGCTTCCTAATGTTTAGAAGCGGGTATGGTAAATAGAATGTGTTCCATGATACCAATAGGAGCGCCTCCTTAAGTGGAGAGAGATGGCCATAGTGACTACAAACATATTAGTGGGAAATGAGTCCCCAGAGTATTTCAGAATTTAGAAAATGTGGTTCCTAACTAACTGTTTCTTGCATTTCTAATCAGTCAGAACGCAGAATACATTTACAGATGAGGCTCATTCAAACCCTCTGAACTCTCAGCCCTTTTTGGTGTTTCAGCTGCTGCTTTCATATTGTTTCTCATTCTTATGCTATCTCCTCCAACCCCTCATCCAGGGCCCTCAGGGAGCTGAATTAATGCCTGCTTTTTCTGTATTTCTTTTTAGTTATTATTTTTTTTAGCCACATCTTAAGCAGAACCTCCAAGTAGCCAAAGACAAGCCATGAGCTAGTGAAACCAGCATGGATTTGGCCTGCTTTTATGCACAGGACAACACAAGGGCTCCAGCCACCTGGGCCTCGTGAACCCTGGAGATGAACCAGCTAAAGAGCCTTTCCAAGGTAAAGGGCCACACTGAGGACATAACCTGCTGACACAGATGAGAAGCCAAACCCAGCAGGGCTGGACGAGCCAAATAGGGACAAACGAATGGGAGGGTCAAATAAAAGCAGGGTAGGGAACAGAGCTGGGCAGCCAGAGAAAGTGGTAAGCCATATTTTTGCCCACTTTACAAAAGTAATAGAAGAGGGAGCTTTAAATATAAAGCTGGGAAATCTCTTCTGATCTCTCTTCCTTCTAAAAGTCTAGGAAAATTCATTTCATATGCAAATGAGCAACAAAAAAGAATAATAGTTGAATCTCATATACTGTTTTATTTTAACTTCATTTTCATTGTATATATTTAAGACATACAACAAAGTTTTGATATGCATGTGTGTCGTGAAATCAATACTACAGGCAAACAAGTTAACACATCCATCACCTCCCATAGTTACTTTTTATGGTAGGAACATGTAAAATCTACTCTCTTAGCAAATTCTTAATATATAATATGATAATATTAACTCTAGCCCTAGCTAGAGTTAGACTTCTTTACCCTACCTAACTGTGAACTTGTATTTTTTGACCTACTTCTCCCTATTTCCTTCCCCTTCCTGCCCATGGTAACTACTGTTCTACTCTATTTATTTGACTTTATTAGGTAGGATATCTGTGATCCCATGTTCATTGCAGCATTATTCACAATAGCTAAGATATGGGAACAACCAAGTATTCATTGACAGATGAACAAATAAAGAAATTGTGGTATGGATGTGTGTATACCTATGTATGTATGTGTGCATATATATTTATATATTATATATATATATATATATAAAGGAATATTATTCAGCCTTAAAAACAAGGAGATACTGTCATTTGCAACACTGTGAATGAACCTAGAGGACATTATGTTAAGTGAAATTAGCCAGACACAGAAAGAAAAATACTGCATGATTTCCCTTATATGTGGAATCTATATAATGTTTTTATAAGATAAATGAGAATAAGGAATAGAATCACATCCTCACGGTCAAAGAAATGTATGCCTACAAAACAGGTGAAAACTGTAGTGTAATATTTCAAAATAAATTCCAAATATTTAATAAAATAAAATAAAATAGTATATGAAAATCAGCATAAGAAAAGAATTACAAAAACACAAAAAGGAGAAAATGCACCTGAGGAAAGAAATAGAAATAAAAGAAAAATAAACTAGAAGGAAACTAAGAGCAAATAAACCCAATAGATTGTCTTAAGAGAAATAGAAGCTGAAAAGAAAGGGAAATTAATCCTAACCTTTAATTCACTCAACAAACAAAAATAATTTCCAAGATTGTAGATTTAAATGTGAGAAATAAAATAATAAAAATTCTAGCATGTAACATAGGAGAATATCTTGATGAACTTTGGTGGAAAGGCATAAAACATGCTGAGGAAAGAAATAGAAATAAAAGAAAAATAAACTAGAAGGAAACTAAGAGCAAATAAACCTAATAGATTGTCTTAAGAGAAATAGAAGCTGAAAAGAAAGGGAAATTAATCCTAACCTTTAATTCACTCAACAAACAAAAGTAATTTCCTAGATTGTAGATTTAAATGTGAGAAATAAAATAATAAAAATTCTAGCATGTAACATAGGAGAATATCTTGATGAACTTTGGTGGAAAGGCATAAAACATAAAGCAAAAAACTGGTAAGTTTTATTACATTAAAATAAAGACTTTCTGTTAATTTAAAGAGGCTATTATGAGAGTGAAAAGGCAAACCAGGGTGTATTTATTAGAAGATATTTACATTACCTGTATTGAGCAAAGGATCTTTATTCAGAACACATACAAAACTTTTCAAATCAATAGAATAGAAACAAGGGCAAAGAACTTTACTAGGCATTTCACAAAATAGGATATCCAAATAGGCAACAGATATATGAAAATGTGCTCAAACTAGCTGGTCATCAGGGAAATACAAATTAAAGTCACAATTAGATAACACGATATAAACATTGGACTGGCTAAAATAAATGTTGGCTCCAGCAAGAGTTACAGCATATGTGGAACAAATGGAATCATCATTCTAGAACATAGGAATATGACTGTTAAAACCACTGGGAAAACTGGCCAATGATACCAGTTAAAGTGTAATGTATGCTTACTCTACAGTGATTTGGAAATTTCACATCTTGGTACATGCCCATCTGAAATACAAGATGCATCAAAGCCCAACCATCTACAAGGCTAAATGTGGCAGGGTTATTAACAGCCTCAAATGAGAAACAACCTAAATATCCATCAATAGTAGAAACATTGTATTATATTCATATGTTAGAAGAGTGTATATCACCCTGCTGCAGCCTCCAGAACCCTGCACTTAATGGCTTCCACTGCAGGCACTTTGAGCTTCCTGGCCACAGCTTCCAGAGCCCTATGTGGCAAAGCCACAGCTGTACTCAGCCCAGCCACACCTGTTGGCACCCCTTGGATTACCAAGTCTACCTCGAATTACTGAGTCAACCTGGTAACTACTGAGACTGTAGAGTCTACCCAGAACCAAAATTAAANACTTTACTAGGCATTTCACAAAATAGGATATCCAAATAGGCAACAGATATATGAAAATGTGGTCAAACTAGCTGGTCATCAGGGAAATACAAATTAAAGTCACAACGATATACACATTGGACTGGCTAAAATAAATGTTGGCTTCAGCAAGAGTTACAGCATATGTGGAACAAATGGAATCATCATTCTAGAACGTAGGAATATGACTGTTAAAACCACTGGGAAAACTGGCCAATGATACCAGTTAAAGTGTAATGTATGCTTACTCTACAGTGATTTGGAAATTTCACATCTTGGTACATGCCCATCTGAAACACAAGAAGCATCAAAGCCCAACCATCTACAAGGCTAAATGTGGCAGGGTTATTAATAGCCTCAAATGAGAAACAACCTAAATATCCATCAATAGTAGAAACATTGTATTATATTCATATGTTAGAAGAGTGTATATCACCCTGCTGCAGCCTCCAGAACCCTGCACTTAATGGCTTCCACTGCAGGCACTTTGAGCTTCCTGGCCACAGCGTCCAGAGCCCTATGTGGCAAAACCACAGCTGTACTCAGCCCAGCCACACCTGTTGGCACCCCTTGGATTACCAAGTCTACCTCAAATTACTGAGTCAACCTGGTAACTACTGAGACTGTAGAGTCTACCCAGAACCAAAATTAAAACATTCCACCCAACTGGCAACATAAAACAAATCTACAGGAAGAATTCCATCTCCTCAAAAGCCACTCCAGAGTAATTGAAGAAGCAGCTGCTCTACCAAATGACCAGACATCCATGGATGCTAGAAAGACAACCCCCCCCAAAACAAAACAAAACAAAACAAAACAAAAAAGCATAAAATAACAACAACAACAACAAAAAACAAAAACAAGAAAATATGACACACCCAAAGGAATACAAAAACTCTCAAATACCAGACCCCAAACAAGAAGAAACCCTTGAAATGTCTGAAAAGAGAACTCCAAGTAACAATCTTAAGCAAACTCAGTGAGATGCAAAAACACTCAGATAGATGACACAATGAAATGAGAAAAACAATCCAAGACATGAAGGAGAAAATTTACAAAGAGATAAATACCATAAAAAAAAAAAAAAGGATATGCAGAACTCCTGGAACTGAGGGACACATCCAATGAAATAAAAACTACTTAGAGAGATTAAGCAGTAGGTGATATTGCTGCTGCTTAGACTAGGTTAGAAGAAAGAACTTCTGATCTCAAATACAGTGTTTCCAAAATAACACAAGCAGGACAGGAGAGAAAGAAAAAAGAATTTAAGAAATGGAGAAAACCTTTGAGAGCTATCAGACAACC